>NC_091385.1:4744467-4809467 GCF_038502225.1 Cherax quadricarinatus | reverse complement strand
GGATGTGTGGACCAGGTGTTTACAGTGAAACATATAAGTGAACAGTATTTAGATAAGGATAAAGAGGTCTTTGTGGCATTTATGGATTTGGAAAAGGCGTATGACAGGGTGGATAGGGGGGCAATGTGGCAGATGTTGCAAGTGTATGGTGTAGGAGGTAGGTTACTGAAAGCAGTGAAGAGTTTTTACGAGGATAGTGAGGCTCAAGTTAGAGTATGTAGGAAAGAGGGAAATTTTTTCCCAGTAAAAGTAGGCCTTAGACAAGGATGTGTGATGTCACCGTGGTTGTTTAATATATTTATAGATGGGGTTGTAAGAGAAGTAAATGCGAGGGTCTTGGCAAGAGGCGTGGAGTTAAAAGATAAAGAATCACACACAAAGTGGGAGTTGTCACAGCTGCTCTTTGCTGATGACACTGTGCTCTTGGGAGATTCTGAAGAGAAGTTGCAGAGATTGGTGGATGAATTTGGTAGGGTGTGCAAAAGAAGAAAATTAAAGGTGAATACAGGAAAGAGTAAGGTTATGAGGATAACAAAAAGATTAGGTGATGAAAGATTGAATATCAGATTGGAGGGAGAGAGTATGGAGGAGGTGAACGTATTCAGATATTTGGGAGTGGACGTGTCAGCGGATGGGTCTATGAAAGATGAGGTGAATCATAGAATTGATGAGGGAAAAAGAGTGAGTGGTGCACTTAGGAGTCTGTGGAGACAAAGAACTTTGTCCTTGGAGGCAAAGAGGGGAATGTATGAGAGTATAGTTTTACCAACGCTCTTATATGGGTGTGAAGCGTGGGTGATGAATGTTGCAGCGAGGAGAAGGCTGGAGGCAGTGGAGATGTCATGTCTGAGGGCAATGTGTGGTGTGAATATAATGCAGAGAATTCGTAGTTTGGAAGTTAGGAGGAGGTGCGGGATTACCAAAACTGTTGTCCAGAGGGCTGAGGAAGGGTTGTTGAGGTGGTTCGGACATGTAGAGAGAATGGAGCGAAACAGAATGACTTCAAGAGTGTATCAGTCTGTAGTGGAAGGAAGGCGGGGTAGGGGTCGGCCTAGGAAGGGTTGGAGGGAGGGGGTAAAGGAGGTTTTGTGTGCGAGGGGCTTGGACTTCCAGCAGGCATGCGTGAGCGTGTTTGATAGGAGTGAATGGAGACAAATGGTTTTTAATACTTGACGTGCTGTTGGAGTGTGAGCAAAGTAACATTTATGAAGGGATTCAGGGAAACCGGCAGGCCGGACTTGAGTCCTGGAGATGGGAAGTACAGTGCCTGCACTCTGAAGGAGGGGTGTTAATGTTGCAGTTTAAAAACTGTAGTGTAAAGCACCCTTCTGGCAAGACAGTGATGGAGTGAATGATGGTGAAAGTTTTTCTTTTTCGGGCCACCCTGCCTTGGTGGGAATCGGCCGGTGTGATAATAAATAAAAAAAAAAAAAATATATAATATATATAATATATATATATATATATAATATATATATATAATATATATAATATATATATAATATATATAATATATATAATATATATATATAATATATATATATATATATATATATATATATATATATATATATATATATATATATATATATATATATATATGTATATATATATATATATATATATATATATATGTATATATATATATATATATATATATATATATATATATATATATATATATATATATATATATATATATATATATATATATATATATATATATATATATATATATATATAATGTGCCGAATAGGTAAAACTTACGATTTTGGCTTATATAGCAACTCTCTTCTTGCCGAATAAGGCAGGCTAAAATGTGTGTATGCAATAATTTCGCAATCATTCTGAACCTATTATTAAATTATTGTAAACTTGTCTAAAATATATTTAGTTGGATTAGGCTAAATTAAATTTAGCTTGTTATAATAAGGTTAGGTAAGTTTTCTAAGGTTCTTTTGGTACAAAACTATTAGTTTTTACATTAACGTAAATGAAAAAAATATAGCTTTAAACGTATGAGAAAATTTTTGAAAGGACTTAATTTCAAATGAGTTCTTGTTAATTGACCAGTTTTACCTATATATAATTTGATGTCTTCATTCTTTTTACTAAATTGTGTGATATGCCATCTAAAGCGGTAATCCATTTATTTGTAAAAATAACTCCAGCTCTGTCGGGAAGAAACCTTTTAAAGGTGCCCAATGGAAATAAGTCACTGTGTCTGACTTTTTTGGGTTATCCTAGGTTCTCTACACATATGCTGCTATGTATGATAATTCTATATAACTGTATTTGTGTATACCTGAATAAACTTACTTTTAGCTATTGAACCCATAGTGGGATGCTAGGCGATATGCTAGTAGCTCTGCTAGTCTCTTAACTTAGGCTGCTAAATTTCATTAGTTTTTGAGACGCCATTCTCCTACTAAATACGACAGGAAACCCGTCTTGCGTAATGAGTGTATTAAGTAACGATCCATGCTTGCGCCACGAGTGAAATGCTTGGGATATGTGCGTCTCTTGGTGTTGCGCAGTTAATGCTTTGATAGGACGGTTCGTAGCCGTTTTTTTTTTTTTTTTAATTTTTTTAAAATTTGTATAGGCTTATGTTCCCTCAAAGAAAGTGAGTGGCTTGTGATTCAAGGATTTGGACATATCCTCTCTTTCCCTGGATTGAACCTAATTGCCTATATTCCTCCTGGTGGTCTGACCCCTCATGGGTTTAGCTTCCTTCATGAATAATAAAGGAAACTGACAGGTTATCATACTGTATTAGGTTTTTCCTGTAACCTTGTAAAATGTCAGAGATCATAGTAACCGCTCATTATGGTGTATTCAATTTTTTTTATGAAAAACTATATAAACTATCGAACGGCCTAATGCCGAACTCTACATTATTATTATAAAAAAGAAGCGCTAAACTACAAGGGCTATACAGCACTGCCGAGCTCGACAATTTTGCATTAAATTTGTTTCCTGGTCTACACTATATTTATTACAGTTCTTCGTACGTATTTGGTAAAATGAATAGTGCCAAATACTATTCAGATGAGTACAGTGTGTGTGTGTGTGTATATATATATATGTATATATATATATATATATATATATATATATATATATATATATATATATATATATATATATATATATATATATAATATATATATATATATATATAATCACTGTTGATGTGTATACTGAGAAGAGCAGTGTTTGTGCATTTGGAGTGGTGTATGTCTTGCTTAGTTTACTTTTCATCACTGGATTAGTAATTAAAGTAGCCATGATTGATGTAGAGGTGATGTGCAGCCTAACTCTTTGTGTCGTCGATAGGATTTCAAATTAAATCAACGTCTTTATGGAAAGGAGTAAAATTGATATATCTGTAGTAATAGTAATCGGCGAGTCTTGCTTTGGTCGTCGATTTTATTTCTTAAATCCTTGTAAGGATGTCTGACTTAAGGCCCTTCAATGGAGGTTCCTTGATGCTAGTGACTGGTTCTTTATCTGAGGAATTGGCGCTTTCTTTAGGTAAAGCCTGTTTTTTTTTTATATCACTCCCTGACTCTGTATGGCAGAGTAAATTTGATTTTGATTAGGTTTTCAAACGTTTCTATTGTTTAAATTTTCTAAACAAAACCCATAAATACATAATTATCATAGGCAGTGTTCCTCAAGCATTATGACCATAATAGATTTAAGGCTTGCGAGTGAATATATGATTTTTCATATGGCTAGGAATAGGATTGGTGATTAATTTTTCCGTGCTTTTCATATGTATACAAAATTAGATACAACTACATTTTGTGGCTACCCTGATCTTTGACATTTAATACAGCAAGAGCTGACAAGGCTTAACTAGCATCCCATTATGTTTTTTGGTTATTCATACACCAGTTGTACCGACCTCAACTTACGCAGGCAAACTTCATGTAGATATGGCAACCTATCCTCCATTTACACCTGAAGGTTACCAGGTGATTATTTTAAGAGCTACCGCCCCCTGCGGCCCTGTCCCGGACCAGGCCTACTGGTCGAAGGCCTACCGTTCAGTTTCCTGCAGATTACTCGCCGATTTCTTCCCGATCTAACATATTGATAAATTTTTAACATTTGTTATCCTTAGGCTAACTTATTCTAACATTAACGCACTATTAACTTACAATGACAAAATTAAAACAGGCAGCTTGCGTCTTAGAGCGCTGTTTAAATGGTTAGAAAACCGACAAGTTTTTATCAAGACTGATGGACTGATTACCTCAAACTCATCTTCCACCGTTCTTTGTATTAGACTAACGAAGCAACTGACTGGCAAAATTTTCCCATAATAAAGATACCCAAATGCTACACAAGTGTGTCTCATTCGTCAACTTAGCGTTAATAACATCACGTATTGCAGAAAAAAAAATGGCGATGGGTTTGGTTGTGGGTATTTTGAGAAATGTTTCTTTACACTAGCTGTAGGCTGCATTTAATTCATTCCAGCAAATCTTTAGTGTCTTTATAATCTATCATTACCATAATTCGGGATAGTATATCACTTCAGCCAACAATTAAATCAATTTGATCCAGAATGGAAAGCTATAAATGACAATGGTTCCCTAAACGTCATTTATAGTTTTCCAAACATTATCAGTCTTCGTTTTTCCACTTAAATTATGCTATAGAACTACAGGTTTGTTACAGGATGTGGTAGGGATGCCTTTCTTAGATCGCGCAGACACTGGAACAAGTACTACTGACGGAGCGTCGCGCATATCCCCAACACCAACCTAGTATACCTAACTGGTTTTAAATGACCATTATTTTTAAAGGAGTGGACCGGTAAGCCAGTGGAAGGCCTCGGTCAGATGACCAAAGCTCCAAAGGCGCGTCATCACCTGACTAAGACCCGCGTCAGGAAACACTTGTCCTGTTTCCTGACAAACTTTACCTAACCAAGCTAATTTGTTCACCTTTAGTTATGAGGAAACGAAAGTGATAAGGCAATGTAAAAATTTATCTGGTAATTAGGTATTCCAATAATGTTAAATATTTTTTTTAGCTTCTCGTTTATTAAACGATATTATTATTTATTAACATGTAGGGGTCATGCAGCACCTGGGGAATAGGTAATTATGTTGAACCAAGGAAGAGTAGTGTACCTCTAATTCCTTGGATCAAGAGCCTTTCACAAGCATCAAGGTTTAGCCGTGAAGAAAACGATGTATTGAAATAATCATAGTTCAACTGGTAGATCTCTAGGCTCGCAACCGAGGGACTAGGCACTAGTGGAAAAGTTTGGAATGTTCACTTATACCTGTTGTATTGCCCATGTTTACCTAAAAGTAAATATGTACTAGGTATTACTGACTGTTAAGTGTCGCACACCAGGGTGTCAGTATTTCTTAGGCAGAGCTGGACTCTGAAATGAGCTAATATAGGATAATAGCTCTTAGCTTCTAAATTCAACTTTGAAAATGCACCTCTTTGAAATTTAAAACACATGCGTTTGCTAATAACCTACACTAGGATCATTTTACAACCAATACTGTGACAGAGCTGTATCAAGAGCACCAACTTTGGCCCTACTGTCTCGTCCTACGACCTGTTTTCATACATAACTTTGAGGGGTACGGGAATATGCTGTGAAAACTGGGGCTGTGGGATGAGACAGTAGGGTCATAGTTGGTGCCGCTTATACATTTTATTATAATAAAAAAGCGCAAAACCACAAGGACAGATCCTATTGTAAACTCTACAGCTGAGTGGTTACAGCGTTAAACCGTGGTGATTGCACATACAGGCTCGAGTCCCTATTCATTTTCTTGTATAGGAATGCTATTTCTGCTCAGTAACTCGAGAGGTCTTAAAAATATATTTGAAATATGCGTATTTTGTTTCTTAGACATAGTAAATAAAAAAAAAGTTGCAGCTGTCATAATATGAAGTAAAGTTTACTGAGCCCTGTTGACCGTAACCCGTCAAGGGGAGGTTCCTGGACGTTGGTGAGAGGCTCTTGATCTCGGGAATTGGATCTGTGCTCCGGTTCCCTGAATTGAGCCTGCATACCTTCCACCCCCCCCATGCTCTGTATAATCCAACGGTTTTAGCGCTCCCCATGATTATATAATAATGTTGACCGTACGAGGGTCATTAAGCCGCAGGTCACATTTATACTTAATATCAAGAATGCTTAAAATTAAAAGTAGTAATTAATCAGTGTATTTTATATACACGAGATAGAGTACGCTTGTGTGTACATGTACTGCACGTTATAGCCTGGCCAGGACTCAGCAAGAGGACAACCGTGGTAAAGGAAGTGGTTACTTCTGCAATGTTGCTGGGTGTGGCGACACCCGCAAATGTCTTGTGGATATTTCGTTGAAGTCTCCATATATCATACCGTTATGAACTTCACCTCCTGAACAGTCCTTGAATAAAACCAAGTGCCGTGTTTCAATGTGTTTAGCGTTAAGTACATTATATTACTGTTATAACAAACTTAAAACGGGAAATAAGTTGGCAGTGTTAGCTGCTATGAGGTGAACGGATGGGACAATGTGAGCCATAATCACTGTGGTGGAGGGTGTGCGTCTGTCATGTATAACCCCCCCAACACCCCACCACTTGGTCACTAAGGCCAGGTGAGAACCACCACCCTTGACCACTATCCTCGTTATGTATAACCCCCCCCCCAACACCCCACCACAGAAATCACTCCCTACGAAAGTAAAAGACTGGGCAGGCGATGCAAAATGCCCCCAATAAAAAGTAGGGGCGCCATTGGTACACTAAGGGAAAACAAGTAAGTGTCCGGGGCCCAAAACTGTTCAACAGCCTCCCATCAAGCATTAGGGGAATTGCCAATAAACCCCTGGCTGCCTTTCAAGAGAGAGCTGGACAGATACCTAAAGTCAGTGCCGGATCAGCAGGGCTGTGGCTCGTACGTTGGACTGCGTGTGGCCAGCAGTAACAGCCTAGTTGATCAGGCCCTGATCCATCGGGAGGCCTGGTCGTGGACCGGGCCGCGGGGGCGTTGATTCCCGGAATAACCTCCAGGTAACCAGGTAACCCCTTGGTCACTAAGGCCAGGTGAAAGCCACTTACCCTCACCACTATCCTCGTTATGTATAACCCCCCCCCAACACCCCACCACTTGGTCACTAAGGCCAGGTGAGAACCACCACCCTTGACCACTATCCTCGTTATGTATAACCCCCCCCAACACCCCACCACTTGGTCACTAAGGCCAGGTGAGAACCACCACCCTTGACCACTATCCTCGTTATGTATAACCCCCCCCCCCCAACACCCCACCACTTGGTCACTAAGGCCAGGTGAGAACCACCACCCTTGACCACTATCCTCGTTATGTATAACCCCCTCCCCCCCCAACACCCAACCACTTGGTCACTAAGGCCAGGTGAGAACCACCACCCTTGACCACTATCCTCGTTATGTATAACCCCCTCCCCCCCCAACACCCCACCACTTGGTCACTAAGGCCAGGTGAGAACCACCACCCTTGACCACTATCCTCGTTATGTATAACCCCCCCAACACCCCGCTACTTGGTCACTAAGGCCAGGTGAGAACCACTTACCCTCACCACTATCCTCTTACCTAAGAGACTACCTCAAACTATCCCCTCACTCACCATACAATCTATTATGCCTCATTTTTTCTGGAGATGTGTCATTCAAATACGTACTGTAATTGAATAATTGAAAGGTTGAGAAATGATGTTTTAAGGACTGGAGTTTTACTGTTTCTATCTGAAAATAACATTTGTATCAGAAAGGTTTAATATGAAGCTGCAAGGGTTATCTCCATCCCCCCCCCTACATACACTGTATAATCCTATGGGTTTAGCACTCCCCCATGATTATAATAATGCAAGGTTTATCTTTGTCATTGTCTAGATCTCCAAAATTAATGTTGCTTTCAGTGTCATTAAACAAAAAAATATTCTGAAATGGTAGAGAATAGTTTTCTGAAGGTAATGATACCAAAAATACGCAATTTGATGGAAAACTCATTGAATAACTTATGCAGGTGCAAAGTTAGCAGTCTGGGTATAATTTGCGCATTGGCGAATTCACCCAATTTGAATCTTATTTTAAGCCAGTTCCATTGCTCCATTGGACCAGATTCTTTGCAATTTCACTAGTATGCCTCCCGTTATATCCATTAGACACAAGAAACCATGCATTCAAATATAACTACCCTAAAAATGCACAAAACTCTATAATTTGGTAAATTTTATACAAAATTAAAAAAAATAAATTTTAAAAATAGTCCGAAATAAACAATGTAGCCATAATTGACACTAAAATATTTTCTTTGTTTCATTAATCACATCTCCAGGCCTCTCCTATATTACACTTGCTTTCCATAATTATAACCGCAAAAAAATGAAGATTTATCTTTAATCTCTGATAATAAAATATAACTAGAAATGATTGGTCATGATTTACTTCATCCAAATAATCGAATCAGACCTATTAAAAACCCATAAAACAGACCGAGGGGAGAACATCTTTCTTGTGCTCAGGAGAATTGGCAAAAATCTAACATTTTCACTACTTTGAGCCCAATTTCAAGCAACTTTCCATCCTAACACAAAACAAAACCATCTCCATTTTGATAGTTTATCTTCCATCCTATCAAACGATACCAAGAAACAGTCAATAAAACTATAACTAACATCCTAGGCAACACCTCAAAGTAGCAGTTTTAAACCAGACTCGAGGTCAAAGTTTTGCTTTTCCCATCTTTTTGAGTAGTATGTAATAGATGTAAGAATGATCTGTTATGTATATCACTTTTACATCTGTTATGTAGTAACAGATTCTAGATATAAGAATGATCTACTACATAGACCATTCTTATATCTAGAATTTTTCCATTTTTTTTAATTGATATTTCAAGGTTAGAGTTTCTTAATGGGACAAATGTGGGGTATTTATATATACACTGTGCACACTCGCCGCACAGACCCATTCTCCAATATTTAAGCCAAAATTTGCAGCTCATAGCTTATCTGAGGAAGCTGTGCTCCGGATTCCGAAAGTAGACTCTCTCAAAACTCATCGAAGGTATCAAGGCCATGTAATTATGTCCATAGTACATTTCTGGGTTTATAATCCTTTGCCCTCCAGTAATTTCTTCTTTCTAATACATCTATCTTCCATAAACAAAAATATAATTTTTTTAAAACTTTTGCTGCTTTTACTTCCTCAGGTTTATCAAGCGAGAGTGGTTTGCACTTTGGGGGGGGGACAGCCCCTGGTGATTGAGCTTGTGTGTCCTTGGAATGGTAGTAAACATCAAGCAGGAAGAACACTATAAATTACCACTATAAGATCTAGTAAAAGACCATCTTTGTTATTTGCCAAAGTGGAAAATTCTCACGCCAATCTACCTTTCCACTTCAGAGCTTCAGGTTAGTAAAAAATAAACTGTACCTTTAGGATTGTAAGCAATTTACAATAAACAATGCTTGTCTGGTAAAATGTGGTGTGTATAATAGTTACCAAAAATAACTCAAGGGAGGTTCCTTGATGTTGGTGAGAGGATCTTGATCCAGGGAATTGTACTTGTCCTCTCTTGGATCAAACCTGATTGTCTCTTGTCACCCAGGCAGTGTACAATTCTTACGTATTTAGTCCTTCCCCATACTACATTGTTATCTAAGTAATATTAGAGATTTACATAGGTTTTCTTTTGAGGTCCCAGTTTGGAAAAATGGGCATCCCCATTATTATTTTCATTAAATCTGCAGTTGTAATACACCACCTTGGGAATGGGAGACAATCAGGTTTGGTTCAAGGAAAAAATGAAGCTAGCTTCAATTATTATTACTGTTATCACATTCATTAGCGAGATGCTAAGCTTTTAGGGATGATGCAACTTGGGAAAATGTGAGATGATTACAGTAATTAGATTCAAGGGAAGGGTAGGTAAAATTCAGTGAATCAAGAACCCTTCACAGGCATTAAGTCATCTCCCATACCCCTCTCCCTGATAGGTTGGCATCCCCCAGTGTTGAAACAAAGCAGACCTAATAATGTACGCTATAAAGTATAACTTGACGTTGTGTATATACTCTCGGCTAACAAAATCAATTAAATTAGATACATTAGACATTACTGTGGCTAGGGAATGCACCTCTGATTATAATGCAGTTGATTATGGGGAAAACAGTTTCAAGAACTCTGCTCCCCCTCCAAAAAAAATTTTTTTTAGGGACACCTCAGTGTCATAAATTGGGATTACTGTACTGTTGTATCCTTTAGGTACGCATTTTTTTAATTTTCAAAAATTAGTATAATATTCATATGAATGCTAAAACCTTTAGGGGTCATATAATGCTTAGGGAATGGGAAGAAATCAGGTTCAACCAAAGGAAAAGGATCAGGGAACCTCCCTTGAAATGAGGGCATTGATTTCTTGATTTATCAGTTTCCAATAAGAGCCAGCTATCATTGATACTGTTTCCCCAAATGTGGTTTGTCTACATCATATAATAGTGTATAGTAGCTAAATTTTTTCTTCTCTCGCAATAGTTTGATAGTAAGCCATGGAAACAGCCTTCAGCAACTATCATATGTTCAGATATATTATTACTGTATTGTAATGTATACTTTCAAAATAATCTTGTTGACAGTCAGTGTGCCTTTCATTAGTCTATGAATCTACTCAACCAACAGTAGTACTTTTATTATCATAACTAAGTGCTTAACCCGTAAGGGCCACCTACAGTAGTAAAATTTATAATCAAAATATTTTATTGTGTATGGTCCTAGCAACAAAGTTCATGAAAGTAATATTTGTCTGGCAGGAGTAGTGATGGCACCAAAGATTGAAGGGATAGACAACGAGAGTGGTGAAGACTCTTCTAATGGGAGCTCAACCTCTCGTCGGCCAATCAAAAGTACTGAGGAATACCGGAAGTTAGTGTACAGCTCCTTTTCTGAGTAATGTGCTAATAGTACAGTAATGTAACTAATCTATGCTGATTATTTTGAAGTTGAAAATTTAATAATTATGTAATGTTTTCTGAATTTTGATAATTTACGTAAAATGTGTTTTCTCAGGCGTCGTGAGCGCAACAACCAGGCTGTAAAAAAGTCACGCATGAAGACAAAAATGAAGACCCAACAAATGGTGGAAAAGGTCACACAATTAAAGAATGAAAATGAGGAACTAGAAGAGAACATAAAGATCCTCAATAAAGAATTAGACATGCTTAAGTCTATTTTTGTTGCTCATGCAGGTTTGTAGAGAAAATTTGTTGTGGATTTTGAAGGATCAATAGTATTAGTATGCCCCCTTATATTCATAAGGGGAGCACTAAACCCATAGGGGCTCATACAGTTTGTTTCTTCTTACTTTAATTACTAGGAAGCTCAAAACCCATAGAAATCACACAGTACATGTACTTGGAAGTAGTCTGGCTCAATCCAAGAAAGGAGTGGATAAGTTCAGTTCCTTGGATCAAGATCCCCTTACAAACATCAAGGGAGTGGTCATACAGCACCTAGAGAAATAGGAGGCAATCTGATTAAATTGGTACCAAGGGATGGCAAGTTCAGTTCCTTGGATCAAAAGCACCTAACAGTTATTAGAGGAACCTCCTCTGAGAGTTAAAGGTTCAATAATTATACAGTACAAAACCAAGGATCCTAACTTTTAAAAGTGCCCAAAATGCTCTATATATAAACAAGGGCTTTGCATCGTGCATGAAATGTCGTTTGTCTCGCTCACACACAATTTATTTTTTGCAAGTTTTTTCCCAAGGTTTAAAAATGTCTTGTAATCCTGAAATGATTATCTTGTAGAAAATGATAAAACTAAGAATAGTCGTCTTAATTGTAGTCGCATGCATAATAATTTTTCAATAGATATTGCATTACTGGATTTCCTGTGCAGGGTAATATTTAGTGAAGGGATTCAGGGAAACCGGTTATTTTTATACAGCTGGACTTGAGTCCTGGAAATGGGAAGTACAATACCTGCACTCTAAAGTAGGGGTTTCGGGATATTAGCAGTTTGGAGGGATATGTTGTCTCTTTATACGTATATGCTTCTAAACTGTTGTGTTCTGAGCACCTCTGCAAAAACAGTGATTATGTGTGAGTGAGGTGAAAGTGTTGAATGATGATGAAAGTATTTTCTTTTTGGGGATTTTCTTTCTTTTTGGGTCACCTTGCCTCGGTGGGAGACGGCCGACTTGTTAAAAAAAAAAAAAATGTAAGTTAGGCATCCCTGTATTGTATTGGCAAACTTATAACATGACCAAAGTTTTGAAAGGATAATTTATGAATACATTCCTTTTACTGAACTGATGACTAAAAATTTACATAGTTTAGAAGTTATTCGCATTTAATTTTATACTCGCATTTATCTTTACAACCAGGAAATGCTCATGGTGTGCAAGTGAATGATGCTGAGTTAAGCAGGATGCTGGGCGGGAGCCCTGAGGTGGATGAAGGTGCGTCCCTCTTGATGAGCCTTTCCCAGGCCCCCCCCCATAACTTGGCTTAAACAAAAGCCTCACATGAACCAATGACAACACACAAGCCTTCATGGAAGCTCTTCCAAGTGAGGCAGTAATTGATCTCTGATGCATAGTCTTGTTCTTTTCCAGCAACAAAAGCACAAGAACCAAAATTACTTAGTCAAGTTTACTAAGTAGTAAAGCTCAAGAATATTTTAAGTATTGTTTCCCATGGAAATACTTGTATGATTAATTGGCTGTGTAAGGCTGGAAAATAAAATATTATGCACAGCTATCATAAAGCCATACCTATTGTACCTGGATACATTGTCACAGCATCTCTTGTGACTGCTTCAAATTTTACATTGTCAGTGTTACAGTATTGTGGCTTCACTGAATTTGTCATATATAATGACTGACTTTAGACTTCTTCCATTAATATTCCTCTTCTTATGGGTATCTCTGCCATGCAGTGCTTAATGACCCTCATGGGTTTTGCACTTTCATGAATATTATTCTATTAATATTGTGAAACTAAAATGTTTAGAACTAATGTTGTAATGGCATTTTCTTTTACAGATTAAGTGCCAATATTATAATTCTTAAAGGAAATTAATTGAGTGCTATATATATTAGGATCTCCAAATAGCCCATATATGAAACGGTTCTGCCTTCTAATGCTCTCTCTACTTCACAAGTCACTTTTTAAAGATAAAGCTTTTTATATTAGTTTACAGTACGTATACAAATTTGTGATGTCCAGAATGGCTGGTTAATATTCTTACTTCATTTATTTATATGAACAAAACATTAAAAAAAAAATGCTTTTGCAGTGTTTACCAATGACCACTGGGTTTGTATTTAAATGCTGTATGCCATTACTTTTAGTAAAGGTTTAAGTATGACTTATAAATTTTTGCAGGCATCATATTTTACTCAGGGGACCCAGCAACCTAAGTGGTGAACCTCATTCTTCTCCATTACATTAAATATTTCAATCCTTGAGAAATTATAATAAAATGCTAGTGTTTAGGAATTAAGAATGCTTCTTGAAAAAAAAGTCTTGCATACCACCTTCAGCTACACTGAATGAAATGGCATATTGCCAAGTATAAAGATGAAGTTGAAGAATAAGCTTTTATTTGGTCAAGGTTTCACTGTTTAGAGCTTGTCGCTATAAGAAACACCCCAATAAATGCTTGTTCTGTAACTATTATTGAACTTCATTAACATGGAATTATACGTGCTCGCAAATTACTTGTAGTATTACTGAAGCAAGGGAATGATGATTGCCATTTCATTACTTCATGACATTTAAACTGGGATGATCATTGATAATACATTAATAGTATATTAATAATGATCCTGTTCATGAAAAAAGGGCCTTAATGTCCAACACTTAAGGAAGTACAAACTACCAACACAGTAATTAGAAGTCATAGTTGCCCCATTTTTTTATACATAAACAGTTTAGTTCAGTGCACCTTCACCAATATCTTTAAGAGTTTCATTAATACACTGGGAAATTTGTTAGAGTAAAATGTGTTGTATTATGTAACTAGTAAATGCATGGAGTCTTGCTACTTAGCACCTGCATTGTTGTGTACATTTAGCTTCAAGCCTGTTACTGGGTGTGTGTGATTCTTTGCCATATTAAAACACAAAATATAGTCTTTTGAGTTTGGGTTTTGGTAAGATTAGTGGTCATATTTTCACCTTTTATTTCAAAAAAGTTTTTAGTGCCCCAGATGCTCAGAGAACCAGAATTTTTTATTTCATATATTCTATAGAATGTGGAGTTGCAAAACTCTCTTAAGTGTTTGTGGGAATCATGATTTTAAAACTAAAATGTTTTTTTAAATATTGTCTAAAGTACAAAGTAAACAACTTTCACAATCTCTGTTTTCTTTCCTTTTTGTTGTAGGTGCCTGGTGAACAGTTAGTAGATAGAGGTTGTTTGTATTATAAAATATTTGTAGAAAGAAAATGGAAAAAGCTATAGAACATTTACTGTAAATGAATTTATATTTTGTCCTTTACACATGGTAAAGCCTTTGGATAAAGCTTTATCAAATCATACAGAGAATAATGTGAGAGGTAAGCAAATGGTGAAGTAAAGTAGGAGGGTCAGGTGTCATTTGTGACAGTGATGTGTGGATGTTAGCATCACCTCTGCCTTTTTAGTTTTCTAAGATAAGTTTGTTAAGTGGGTTGATAATGTTAAATTTTCCTTGACTACAAAAGTGTTGGAGTTCTGTGCATGGCCAGTCCAGGAGGTGTGCATTTTGGTGTCTGTATAACAGGCACTGTTCTGACAGTTTTGCATACATAATTATGGTCAAGGATTTTGCTTGTTGGTTGCATAGGCAAACATGTAAAACTTGCAACTGTAATATCCATATTACACATAACAGACAAACATGCACACCTCTTACACTGGTCACATACAGAACATCAAGAAGAAAATGACAAGGCCTCCTACCCTCTTAGAGAAGGATCAAAGAGCATTTAGTATTGCCAAGCTTGTCTCACACAGGAAGCCGCAAGTACACGTGATGCCAATACTCACACACATCACTGCCACAGATGATGCCTAACCATAACTTTCTTAGTTCCATCATTCACCTTATCTTTATGTAATGTAATGTATTACTCCTTGTATGACTTGATAAAGCTCTATCCAGAACAAAATGTCTATAAAAATATTCTTTCTACTATATTTGTTGATAATACATACTGTACTTGGAACTGCAGGAAATCAATGTGTACAACTGTGATTTGATGATACATCAGTAAAGAAGTCTGACTGTAAAAGAACATAACCAGAAACAAGAAATCTGACTGCATTACACAATTTATGTTCTTGTAAACAAATACAAACAGGGAAACCAATATTTGGAACTAGTTTCCCCTATATCTTGCACTGTTCCACAGTGAAACTGACACTAATAATACAGTGGCAGGAAGTAAAGGCATAAGAACATAAGAAGGAACACTGGAACAGGCCTACTGGCCTATGCAAGGCAGGTCCAATTCTAACACCGGCTTAAGCTCACTGACCGTCTAACCTCACTGACCTAGCGAGGTCAGACACATCACTTCAGGGAGGAGCACAGCATCCGACCTAGTAGCACAAGCTAGTTCGGTCCAACCCACACCCACTCATGTATTTATCCAACCTATTTTTAAAGCTACACGTCTTAGCTTCTATGATGGTACTCGGGAGTTTGTTCCGCTCATCCACAACTATTACCAAACCAGTGCTTTCCTATATCCTTCCTGAATCTGAATTTTTCCAATTTAAAACCATTGCTGCGAATCCTGTCTACGTTAGATATTTTTAGCACACTATTTACATCCCCTTTATTAATTCCTGCTTTCCATTTATACACTTCAATCATCTCCTCCCTAATTCTACACCTTTCTAGAGAATGCAGATTCAGGGCCCTCAGTCTATCCTCACAGGGAAGATTTCTGATACATGGGATCAACTTTGTCATCCTCCTTTGTACATTTTCCAGTGCATTTATATCCATTCTGTAATACGGTGACCAAAACTGTGCAGCATAATCTAAATGGGGCCTAACCAAGGATATATAGAGTTGAAGAACAACCTAAGGACTTCTATTATTTATACTTCTTCCTATGAAGCCAAGGATTCTGTTAGCTTTATTGCGAACATTTATGCACTGTTGTCTTGGTTTCAGATTACTACTAACCAGAACTTCTAAATCCTTTTTGCAATCCATATTATTAAGATCTACATTATTTAGTTTATATGTGGCATGGTTATTTTCCTGTCCAACATTTAGAACTTAGCATTTGTCTACATTAAACTGCATCTGCCACTAATCTGACCACTGCATCAGTCTATTCAAATCATCCTGGAGTGCTCTAATGTCCTCATTAGAAAGAATTGGACGGCCTATTTTGGTGTCATCAGAAAATTTGCTTATGTCACTAATTATTCCCTCATCTATGTCGTTTATGTAGATTATGAACAACAAGGGGCCCAACACTGACCCCTGTGGAACGCCGCTTGTGACGTGCCCCCATTCTGATTTCTCCCCATTTACGCAAACTCTCTGCTGCCTATTTGTCAACCATGCCTCTACCCAGAAAAAAAATTCTCCTCCTATTCCGTGTGTCTTAAGTTTTCTCAACAGCCTCTGATGTGGAACTCTATCGAAAGCCTTACTGAAGTCCACATACACAATATCATATTCAATACCATGATCTACCTCCTCAAATACCTTAGTGAAGAAAGTTAATAAATTCATAAGACAGGAACGCCCCTCTGTAAAACCGTGCTGAGATTCATTAATCGATATATGCCTTTCAAGATGGCTACAAACTGCTTCGGCAATTATTGATTCCATAAATTTACCAACTATGAAAGTAAGGCTTATTGGTCTATAGTTCGAAGCTAAGGACCTGTCACCTGCCTTGTAAATGGGTATTATATTTGCCATTTTCCACTTGTCTGGCACTATGCCAGTTTGCAGTGATATATTGAAAGATTAGCATAGTAATAAGGAATTTGTGTATAGTATGGTTCTGTGCCACGAGCAGCGTCCATGTTAGATGAAAGTGTAGGTGGTAAAGCCTTAACAGTAAGAGGTATGGTTTCGAGATTGGGATGCTTGTAAGTGCACTGTGGTGGTAAATCACAGACCTAACTTTTGGGATTAACTGCAGTACTGATTATTGAATTTTTTTTTTTTTTCTAGGAACTGGTTCAATTGACATTTTAAATTTTTTAACACTAGCCATCTTCCACCAAAGTAGAGTGACCCAAAATAGAGGAAAAGCTTTCAGTCTCATTTGTTCAATCATTTTCTTGCCAGAAGCATTCTGACATTATAGTCCAGATGACCTAAACTGCAACATTCCCACCACTCTTTCACAGTGCAGGCACTGTCAGAGGTTAATGTAATTACCTCTGTCCTCCAGAACACAAGTTTGGCTAACCGTTTTTTACCTGAATCTCTTCATATTATTATAATCATGGAGTGCTAAACCCATAGGATTATACAGCTCATGTGGGGGACGGGGGGAATGGAAGGTATTCAGGTTCAATTCAGGGAACCGGAGCACAGACCCAATTCACTAGATCAAGAGTCCCCCCTCTTCAGCGTCAAGGAACCTCCCTCGAGGGGTGAATCTCTTCGTAAATGTTACATCTGCTTACACTCCAACAGCATGTCAAATCATTAAAACCACTTCCCTCCACTCATATCTAACACACTTGCATGAGCCTGCTGGATGTCCAAATCCCTAGCACTCAAAACCTTTATCCCCTCCTTCCAGCTTTTCCTTAGACAACCCTCACTCTTCCTTCCCTCAACTCCAGATTTATGCACCCCTCTGTCAACCTATTTTGATGCATTCTTTCTTGATGGCCAAACCACCTTAACAACCTCTCAATCCTCTGAATAACATTTTTGGTAATCCCATACCTTTTAATCTCCAAGCTCTGAATTCTCTACATAATATTCATACCACACATTGCCCTCAAATTTAATATCTCCATCCTCCAGCTTTCTCCTTGTTGCAATGTTTGAAACCAATGCTTCACACCCATATAATAGTGTTGGTACCACTATACTCTGGTATATTCCCCTATTTGCTTCCTTGGATATTTTTTTTTTTTGTCTCCCCAAATGCTTCAATGCACCACCCACCTTTTTTGCTTAACTAATTCTATGGTCCACTTTACCTTTCACTGACTTGTCTGCCAACAAGTCCATGGCCAGTGTTAAAAAAAAAAAAAATATTCCTGCCACACTCCCTTCCAATCTGATATTCAGTCTTCTACATTTAATCTTTCTTTTACATACCCTCTCAAAATCATCTGCCAACTATTACATCATCTTCAGAATCTCCCAGAAGAACTGTCATCAGCAAAATGCAACTGTGACAACTCCCAATTTGTTTCACATTTGCTATCTTTTAATCCCACACCCTCATCTTAGTATTCACTTCTTTTACATGAACAAATTTTACAAATGTAAGATTATGCCAAAAATGGTTGACCTAAATGACTTAAAATTAGGACCAAGTGTTAGGCCTATTGTAATAATCAAACTGGAGCACAGTCCAGAAAACAATCACATATATTAGGCTATTATACAATAGATCAAATAAATACAAAGTGAGCAGGGAACCATTCTACTTTTTTTCCCACAAGATATCAACTGGTTTGCATGCAGACTGCGGCAGCCTAATTATTTAGGCCTAGACTTTAATAGGAGGGTAGAAGATATGAGCCTATGCAACTGCAATACCAGAATGCATGAAAATACTGATAACTTAAGATTTTTTTGATAAAATCTGAAAGACACTTACACCTATCATAAGCTATCAGTTGGTTAATAACTTTGGAATAGAACTATGGCCTGATAGCCTAATACCTCTGTAGGCTGCCTTTAACTTATTATGATAATCTGTCAGCATTTCTCAGTTTTTTTTTTAACCTCACCAACCATCTCAAACCAAAGTAGGGTGAGCAAAAAAAAAAAAAAAACGTTCATCATGAATTCATGATCATGTAAACTCATTACTATTGCTCTGAATTCGATTTTACTGTAACTTGCTTAGCAAACACAAATTTGTGGTTTAGTCCCTTAACCCATTATGTACCTCTATAATCCCTTACTGCCCATAAAATGGGTATGAGAGGCATAATAAAGCTACCAACCTAAACCCATCATACATCCAATGACCCTCCAAACAGCAACATTTACATATACAGTAATACCGTGTATAATACAATTTTTAACAGTGCAGTAGTGAATTGCATTACTCACTGCAGTAAGGAGCACACACACAGGGAATGTGTGGGATACAGGCAGCATGCCAAGACATGCTTTACTATATTTCAGCTTTGGTGCAGAAAAGTCATGGTTGCTCTAAATTTTTTTATACTTTTTATTAGATACAAGTACACCTACCATCCGACTTACGACCTGCTCAACTTACGACCACTCGACTTACGACCGTGTTGTTTATGCCAAATTTCTGGGAAATAAACAACTATTTGTGTTGTACACAGTGTTTATCCTAAACCTTACAGTATAAAATACAGTACTAACAGCATAAAAAGTAAAGTAACACATGAAATACCAAAATAAAACAATAAAATAAAGTCATTACAAAAATGTTTTGTTGATATTCAGTAGTAAAGTTCGACTTACGACCGGTTTCTCGGAACCGAACTCGGTCGTAAGTCGGATGGTAGGTGTACTTTTTTATATGCAATTATGAATGGGAAGAGGAAATGCAATGAAGCTTGTGAACCTAACAAACATAAATGGTTAACACTACAACAAAAAACTGAAGGAGGAGCATTGTATGCTGAAACAGCAACTCATTTCCATAAGACTAAAAGAAAATGGAGATCAAACTTTTTCTGCAAGTCATTGCAGGTTTTATAAGTTTAAAAAATGTATGGGGCTCAATAACATTCAAATTGTAGGGTAAAGTGCTAGATAATGCTGATAGTGCTAAAAAATTTCCTAATGAGTTGAAAGAAATAACTAAAAAAGGAGGCTACAAGCATGAACAAATTTTTTATGTCGACAAGATAGGTTTGTTTTGGATGCTATCATGAACTTATTTAGCACATTATAACTGTTTTAAACAGTGTGGTTTTTACAAAGCACAGAACTTTTTTCAGCACCTATTAACTGTACTATGCAAGGTATTCCTGTACTTAAAATTTTTTAGGGAGGCTGGCAGCTGCCACTTTTGCTTCCCCAAAGACTACAGGCCTTTATGAGTGTTAGTAACAATTTTTACCAATGGATTATATTAATCTTCAGTGGCAACTGGTAATCACTAAGCACCATATAAGAGCCACTATTATAAAAGATACAAAACACAAACCTGGTGACCTTATTCCTGTGCTTCTCTCCACCCTCAGTAGCACCAATTTTCCCAATCCTGTCACCTTACCAGTAAAAAAAAAAGTTTTTTTTTTTTTTTTTTTTTTTTCAACAAGTCGGCCGTCTCCCACCGAGGCAGGGTGACCCAAAAAAGAAAGAAAATCCCCAAAAAGAAAATACTTTCATCATCATTCAACACTTTCACCACACTCGCACATTATCACTGTTTTTGCAGAGGTGCTCAGAATACAACAGTCTAGAAGCATAAACATATAAAGATACACAACATATCCCTCCAAACTGCCAATATCCCAAACCCCTCCTTTAAAGTGCAGGCATTGTACTTCCCATTTCCAGGACTCAAGTCCGACTATATGAAAATAACCGGTTTCCCTGAATCCCTTCACTAAATATTACCCTGCTCACACTCCAACAGAAGAAGAAAAAAAAAAAAGTATTGAATTTTAATCAGTATTCCTAAAATTGAGAAAATGGTTACCAGAGATATTGGTTATAATAAAAAACAATTGCAATTTCATCATGGTTGATCAACACTTTTATTGATAAGGTAATTAGGGGAATCTTGTCTTTTAATCTAGAAAAATTAGTAAGGTTGAAAAGCTTAACAAAAATATCAGTACTATGAATTAATGACTTGTTTTAATATGTCAAACTGCAGTACACAGTAGGTGCATTCCAGACCCATGACAGCTGTGCTAAGCTCAAGCTGGCTATCAACACAATATAAATTACAGATCATCTGTACAGTATGATAAAGACCTATGTCAGGAAATACACTTCCTGTTTCCTGACAAATAAAACAATGAACAAAATTAACCCTTACACCATCAGTCATATATATCATGGAGTTCAGTGTCACTTAAGTAGATCTACTTCATAATCACAGTGCCCTTAAATTTGCTCTGATCAGTAAATTTTGGCCTAGACATAAGAGGATGGGTCTGTGTGGTGGTTGTGTATAGTATAAAAAAAAATCCTACCCTATGCAAAGCATGAGAGGAACAGCTAATGTCTGATATTGTTTTCTTTAAACAATCAACTTGAAGCATTTTCCTGGGTGGGTTGCATGGTTTTATTGGCTGTTTCTTGGTACCAACTGATAGACCAGAAGACCTACTAATGATCAGTTTCAGACCAGAACGAACCTGAAATAAGCCTCAAAGTGGCAGAAATATTTACTTTTTGGAAATTTTCCCCAGGAAGGGTAAACACTCCCCAATCCCATTCCCCCGGTATGTTTTATTGGTTTCTCCTAGGTCTGCTTCAATTATTGGGATAGCCAAAAGTATGGTAAGCATTCTTGGTTATATTTTATTAGCCGAGAAATAGGGTAAAATCTTTATTTTTTGTGTGATGATGGATTCAAAATAGAGGACAAGTGTTATGTAGGAGAGATCTGGGAATGTGATTAATGAACAGATGATAGGCTGCTCTAGTGGCTGGAGAAGCGCTGTATGACCCTAGTAGGTTTAGCGCTTCTTTTTGATCATAATAATACATATTGATCATAATAATATTGGCAGTTTGGAGGGATATGTTGTGTATCTTTATATGTGTATGCTTCTAAACTGTTGTATTCTGAGCACCTCTGCAAAAACAGTGATAATTTGTGAGTGAGGTGAAAGTGTTGAATGATGATGAAAGTATTTTCTTTTTGGGGATTTTCTTTCTTTTTTGGGTCACCCTGCCTCGGTGGGAGACGGCCGACTTGTTGAAAAAAAAAAAAAAATAATCTAGTAGCTGAAATGCCTACAGTATTTCTTTTGCACTATTTTTAAATTGGAACAAGTTGAATTTTGTGCAAAATTTGCCAAATTACTGATTTCTGGGCAGCTTCTTGTGCTCAACAGTAAGGAAAGCATAGTAATGAAATAGATAATAAGTGGGTTGGTTGGAGCACTGTACTTGGCACATATCTGGCTTCATTAGGGTGAAATCCAGTTGCTCCTCGACCACTTAATGTTAGAAAAGGATTCTCTACCATTTTAGAAGATACAATACTTGTTTTTAAAATGACAACTTTTAATTTCGAGGGTTATTACAGGCAGTAATTTCATGCACTGGTCAGGGAGGTATACCATCTTTTAGGAGTGAAAAAGAGCAGAATGTAAGTGTGGGGGAGGTACGTGAGGCATTACGTAGAATGAAAGGGGGTAAAGCAGCTGGAACTGATGGGATCATGACAGAAATGTTAAAAGCAGGGGGGGATATAGTGTTGGAGTGGTTGGTACTTTTGTTTAATAAATGTATGAAAGAGGGGAAGGTACCTAGGGATTGGCAGAGAGCATGTATAGTCCCTTTATATAAAGGGAAAGGGGACAAAAGAGACTGCAAAAATTATAGAGGAATAAGTTTACTGAGTATACCAGGAAAAGTGTACGGTAGGGTTATAATTGAAAGAATTAGAGGTAAGACAGAATGCAGGATTGCAGATGAGCAAGGAGGTTTCAGAGTGGGTAGGGGATGTGTAGATCAAGTGTTTACATTGAAGCATATATTTTTTTTTTTTATTATCACACTGGCCGATTCCCACCAAGGCAGGGTGGCCCGAAAAAGCATATATGTGAACAGTATTTAAATAAAGGTAGGGAAGTTTTTATTGCATTTATGGATTTAGAAAAGGCATATGATAGAGTGGATAGAGGAGCAATGTGGCAGATGTTGCAAGTATATGGAATAGGTGGTAAGTTATTAAATGCTGTAAAGAGTTTTTATGAGGATAGTGAGGCTCAGGTTAGGGTGTGTAGAAGAGAGGGAGACTACTTCCCGGTAAAAGTAGGTCTTAGACAGGGATGTGTAATGTCACCATGGTTGTTTAATATATTTATAGATGGGGTTGTAAAGGAAGTAAATGCTAGGGTGTTCGGGAGAGGGGTGGGATTAAATTTTGGGTAATCAAATTCAAAATGGGAATTGACACAGTTACTTTTTGCTGATGATACTGTGCTTATGGGAGATTCTAAAGAATTGATGAGGGATGCGTGAGCGTGTTTGATAGGAGTGAATGGAGACAAATGGTTTTTAATACTTGACGTGCTGTTGGAGTGTGAGCAAAGTAACATTTATGAAGGGGTTCAGGGAAACCGGCAGGCCGGACTTGAGTCCTGGAGATGGGAAGTACAGTGCCTGCACTCTGAAGGAGGGGTGTTAATGTTGCAGTTTAAAAACTGTAGTGTAAAGCACCCTTCTGGCAAGACAGTGATGGAGTGAATGATGGTGAAAGTTTTTCTTTTTTGGGCCACCCTGCCTTGGTGGGAATCGGCCATTGTGATAATATAATATAAAAATGTAAAGGTAGAAAGTTGAAAGTGAACATAGAAAAGAGTAAGGTGATGAGGGTATCAAATGATTTAGATAAAGAAAAATTGGATATCAAATTGGGGAGGAGGAGTATGGAAGAAGTGAATGTTTTCAGATACTTGGGAGTTGACGTGTCGGCGGATGGATTTATGAAGGATGAGGTTAATCATAGAACTGATGAGGGAAAAAAGGTGAGTGGTGCATTGAGGTATATGTGGAGTCAAAAAACGTTATGTATGGAGGCAAAGAAGGGAATGTATGAAAGTATAGTAGTACGAACACTCTTATATGGGTGTGAAGCTTGGGTGGTAAATGCAGCAGCGAGGAGACGGTTGGAGGCAGTTATGTCCTGTTTAAGGGCAATGTGTGGTGTAAATATTATGCAGAAAATTCGGAGTGTGGAAATTAGGAAAAGGTGTAGAGTTAATAAAAGTATTAGTCAGAGGGCAGTAGAGGGGTTGTTGAGGTGGTTTGGTCATTTAGAGAGAATGGATCAAAGTAGAATGACATGGAAAGCATATAAATCTATAGAGGAAGGAAGGCGGGGTAGGGGTCGTCCTCGAAAGGGTTGGAGAGAGGGGGGTAAAGGAGGTTTTGTGGGCAAGGGGCTTGGACTTCTAGCAAGCGTGCGTGAGCGTGTTAGATAGGAGTGAATGGAGACGAATGGTACTTGGGACCTGACGATCTGTTGGAGTGTGAGCAGGGTAATATTTAGTGAAGGGATTCAGGGAAACCGGTTATTTTCATATAGTCGGACTTGAGTCCTGGAAATGGGAAGTACAATGCTTGCACTTTAAAGGAGGGGTTCGGGATATTGGCAGTTTGGAGGGATATGCTGTGTATCTTTATACGTATATGCTTCTAAACTGTTGTGTCCTGAGCACCTCTGCAAAAACAGTGATTATGTGTGAGTGTGGTGAAAGTGTTGAATGATGATGAAAGTATTTTCTTTTTGGGGATTTTCTTTCTTTTTTGGGTCACCCTGCCTCGGTAGGAGACGGCCGACTTGTTGAAAAAAAAAAAAAAAAAAATTACAGTGAAAGGGTTAATTTGGCATAATACGAATCTTAAATGCATTTTGTGACCTGTACTGACTGAGCACAATAAATGTATATTCCACACAGAATTACCAACAGAAATATGCCATTGTTTAACTGGAAATTCACAAGAAGCAAAGAAAACCTGAATGCAAGGAAAGCCAAGTAAATTTCAATAGTAGTAGGGTATTAAATATAGGAGGTAAAAACTAAGCATAAAGGTATGAATAATAAAGTACATATCTGAGTCATAAAAGGTAGAAACCAGATTAACAGACAAAGGGTCTATCCTCCACCACTCCTTACACTGTTAGATAAAAGGACACAAGTGCAACTAATATGACATTTTATTGTGGCAACGTTTCGCTCTCCAGGAGCTTTGTCAAGCCAGTACAATAAAATGTCACGTTAGTTGCACTTGTGTCCTTTTACCTAACATATTGTTGATAATTCTACCAACATTAATACACTCCTTACACTGAATGACCCCTACAGGTACAGCCCTTCATGAAAAAATGAAATAAGTTGTCTGAGAGTCAATAAGTCACCAAAACTAGATGAATCAGGTTAAGAAATGGTGCTGAAGTACGAAAAGTAGGTGATGAAGGAGAGAACAAGATGAGCAGATAAGGTGAGGGGATGAAGATGGTAAAATGTGTCTTGTGTTCAGCAGTACATGCAGAAGAACAAGAACAATTACCCAAAAATATGTAAAATAAACACCTTGTGCAAACAAAATATAACAATTCACTGGTTTAATAATAATTATTAAATGTTTTGGACAGTAGCTGCTTGCAAACTCACTTTCTAGTAAAAAACGAAGTAATGCTTTTAGATCCTGATGCAGACTTTGCTAAAGCCTTAGCTTTAGCTGTCTGTGGACTCTTCACCTGGAAAAAAAAAAAGATTAGTATTTGTGATCATATTTATGGGGAAGTGCCAAACCCACAGGGATCAACAGCACCTGGGAAATGAAAGGTAATCAGTTCAGATATGAGGAAGTGGAGGATGAATCTGGTTCACTAGATACAAAGACTTTCACCGGCATCAAGATAAAAAAAAAAACGCAGTATCGGCAAGACAGTGATGGAGTGGGTGACGACGAAACTGTTTCTTTTTTTTCCGGGTCACCCTGCCTTGGTGGGAAATGGCTGATGTGTTAATAAAATAATAATTAAAGGGTTATACAGTACATGGAGAATGGGAGGTAATCAGGTTTAATCCAAGGAAGAAGGAAGCATTAACTCCATGGATCAAGAGCCCTCCACCAGCATCAAAGAATCCTCTTTTCCCTGCCTTCCTCCTCCATGGGTCTGAGCATTTCAAAATTGTAAACTAAGTATTTAATCTCCCACTGCACTGCCAAACAGGAGGAAAAAGAATACGACAGTCCTTGACCTTCACAACCTCAATCCAACACCTAATGGCTTTTTTTAACCCCTTCACTGTGCGAGATTTTGAATTTTTAGCTCACTTGTGTGTGGCAAATTTGAAAAAAAAGTTTGAGAGCAGAAAAAAAAAAAACCTTGTCAGGTATCGGTGACCTCGCTTATATGTGATCTCACCCGTACTTGATTTTCCATTTTCATTCCTTGGGGTGCTTGCTTGCCTTACGAGGCAGCTTATCCGCTTATTCCTTTACAAAGTCTTAAAAGAAATTCTGCTACCAGCATCTTTATTTCCAAATGTCAGTTTCTGCCAATTGTCTATGTACACAGTTTCTTATAATATTACGCATGTTGAAATGTGTTCCAGTGCTTAAAAAATGGGAATATACTGTTTTAAGGGCAAAGGTAAGGTACATCTTTACAGCAGCAAAGGAAAGGTATATCTCTACAGCAGCAAAGGTGCATCTCTACAGCAGCACAGGTGCATCTCTATAGCAATAAAGGTGCATCTCTACAGCAGCAAAGGTACAACTTTACAGCAGTAGTGTCTTTCCACTGTCAAATCCAAGACTTCATTGAAACAACTGTACTAACCAATGTGTACTGGTAATAACTGTTTGTCCTACCCACAATAATCTTCACAAATGTCACATAAAAAAAATAACTGGAAATAATCTAGTTAATTAGCATAAGTTATTATTTAGGTTTTGTGTACTATACACAGTATACAAATATTTTTTCATGGGTCTTTAGGGCACACAGGTGTCACAGGCACATAAACAGCACACTTGTAGATTTAACCTAGGATAACCCAATAACATCAATATAACATCCCATTTGTTATCAGACAGCTTGGCTAAATTCCACCAATAGTATTGTTAAACAGTAATACAGTACAGTGGACCCCCGACTTACAATTGGCTCCCAACTCGAACAATTATGTAAGTGTATTTTTGTAAGTGCTTTTGTAAGTGTATTTTTGGAGGTCTGAAATGGACTAATATAATTTACAATATTCCTAATGGGAGCAAATTCGTTCGGTAACGGCACCTGAACAGCCTTCTGGAACGAAATAATATCCTAAGTCGGGGGTCCACTGTAAATCGAAACAGATAAAGGATCTTCCTGTCGTTGCCATACCCTATTTGCTGTACAGGTGCCTCCTAGCAACAAAATTCTCTTGTGTACATGTGCTACTGATGCAGCACTAACAATGATGCATTGTGTGGCAACATTTTCCTAAGCATAAGGTGGTGGTGGGCAATGAAAACAATTGAGACGAGGCCTAAAATGGTGGCACATGGCAAATATGTAGGCACGCACAAAAATTGTGTTTGCATGCGTCAGATAAATTTTGGTTCTCCTGTAGAAATTTACGTTGTGCACAGTTAAAAAGCTAAGAACTCTTTGGACAGGATAGAACATCAACAATATTATACCAGGGTACAATATAGTACTATTGCATTTTTTATAGGCCATGTACAATTCTTCTTCCAGATCACCCAGTGAGCATTAGATGAGGTCACTATATCTCAAATAAACACAATACACCACCAACTTATGACATTCATGTATGATGCATGTATATACATACTAATGTATTAGCGAGGCACCTACTCCACTATACATACTACCGACGTGTATATGCCATTATACTAGTGAAGTACATATTCCAGTGTACTAGTGAAGTACATATTCCACTGTACTAGTGAAGTACATATTCCATTGTGCTAGTGAGGTACATATTCCTTTGTACTAGTGAAGTACATATTCCAATGTACTAGTGAGGTACATATTCCAATATACTAGTGAAGAATGTACTCCAATATGAAAATCCTTTTCTTAGTCTTAACTACTCTCTAAAATGTTAAGTTTTAATGAATTTGTATTTGCATAATCAAACAACTAAGTAACTGCTTATAAGTGTACCTTATTTTCCGGGACAGCAGTCTTTGTGTAATCTTCTACTGGACCTTCTACCTTCTGCTTCTTGACTGGAGGTTGATTTTCTACTGACACCAGAGGCTTCTGCTTGCTTTTAGCTTCAGGTAGCTGTAAGTGTTTGTGGAGGGCCTTACTAAGGTCCTCAGAGAGGTACTCAGATATTATACCATATGCCAACACCAGATATGCCTCTGAGAAGTAAAGAATACTATTGAAACAAATCCTTGCACTTCCTAGATGGACAGGACAAACTTCGCTTTCTCATTACAAATTCAAGATACTGATTTAAATTTTGCAGTTTACTGATGGTGAAAATTCGAAGACCCTCTGCAATGGCTCTTAACAGTTTTGCTAATAAATGTTCAAAATAAATGTTAAATGCGTCTCAGATTTTCCCCTCTAACACATTATGTTAAATGCCTAGCACTCATTTTATTATATTTGTAATTTCAATTTTATAAAATACATGATATTTCAACATTATAAGTAAATGCTGTAAAGAGTTTTTATGAGGATAGTGAGGCTCAGGTTAGGGTGTGTAGAAGAGAGGGAGAATACTTCCCAGTAAAAGTAGGTCTTAGACAGGGATGTGTAATGTCACCATGGTTGTTTAATATACGTATTTATAGATGGGGTTGTAAAAGAAGTAAATGCTAAGCTGTTGGGGAAAGGGGTGGGATTATATTATGGGGAATCAAATACAAAATGAGAGTTGACACAGTTACTTTTTGCTGATGATACTGTGCTTATGGGAGATTCTAAAGAAAAGTTGCAAAGGTTAGTGGACGAGTTTGGGAGTGTGTGTAAAGGTAGACAGTTGAAAGTGAACATAGATAAGAGTAAGGTGATGAGGGTATCAAATGATTTAGATAAAGAAAAACTGGATATCACATTGGAGAGAGGGAGTATGGGAGAAGTGAATGTTTTCAGATATTTGGGAGTTGATGTGTCAGCAGATGGGTTTATAAAGGATGAGGTTAACCATAGAATTGATGAAGGAAAAAAGGCAAGTGGTGTGTTGAGGTATATGTGGAGGCAAAAAATGTTATCTATGGAGGCAAAGAAGGGAATGTATGAAAGTATAGTGGTACCAATTCTCCTATATAGGTGTGAAGCTTGGGTTGTAAATGCTGCAGCGAGGAGGCGGTTGGAGGCAGTGGAGATGTCCTGTCTAAGGGCAATGTGTGGTATAAATATTATGCAGAAAATTCGGTGTGTGGAAATTAGGAGATGGTGTGGAGTTAATGAAAGATTAGTCAGAGGTGGTTTGGTCATTTAGAGGAAATGGATCAAAGTAGAATGACATAGAGAGCATATAAATTTATAGGGGAAGGAAGGCAGGGTATGGGTCGTCCTCGAAAAGGTTGGAGGGAGAGGGTAAAGGAAGTTTTGTGGGCGAGGGGGTTGGACTTCCAGCAAGCGTGCGTGAGTGTGTTAGATACGAGTGAATGGAGATGCATGGTTTTTGGGACCTGACGAGCTGTTGGAGTGTGAACAGGGTAATATTTAGTGAAGGGATTCAGGGAAACTGGTTATTTTTATATAGCCAGACTTGAGTACTGGAAATGGGAAGTACAATGCCTGCACTTTAAAGGAGGGGTTTAGGATATTGGCAGTTTGGAGGAATATGGTATATTTCTTTATATATGCTACTAAACTGTTGTATCTGGGAGCCTCTGCAAAAACAGTGATTATGTATGAGTGAGGTCAAAGTGTTGAATGATGATGAAAGTATTTTCTTTTTGGGGATTTTCTTTCTTTTTGTGTCACCCTGCCTCGATGGGAGACGGCTGACTTGTTGAAGAAAAAAAAAAAGTAAACAGAAGGGTGGACAAGGGGCTTGAACTGCAGTCTGTCCACCCTTCTGTTTATTCACTGACAGTTGTTAATTACAATTTAATTTTAGTCCATTGTAAGGATAATATATTAATGCAAAAAAGTTTTCTTTTGCAAAATTTAAATAAACAGTGTACCTTTCCCATGCCCAGGTAAACTAGTGCTACCTCTGATGCCAACATCAGACAATGCTCAGGCTCTCAGATGGCAAAGAAAGGCGGCAGATACAGGTCCGCGGAACGTTTCACATAAAGCCATTTCCTACTTCAAAACTTTATATTCTGTGATTTGATTTAATGAATTATCACAAATCCTACCACATGTATCTGAAATCTTTATGGTGGATACTCTAAGTGCAATGCACCTAACTATCTGTGACTTGCTTTTGTACAAGTCCTGAGCAAATCCTTGCTAACCATAAAAATCCTGAACACTATATACGTATATATGCCAGTAAACAAAGAACAGGTGGAGCAGCACTAGCAATATCTTGTAATCACTGTGAACATCCTGACATTAGTATAATGTCAGTGTTTAAAGAATCATCTGGTCTACACTTGGTGGCTCTGAACAGTCATCTGGGTATGCTATTCCCTCTGTTTTTTTTTTTTATATTATGCTACAGTATGGGCTATAACTTACCTACGACTAAAACCTTATGTTAGCACAGTTATTATGTTTATCCATTCTTTATTTAGAGTCCCAGGTCAGACTGGGTAGGATGCCTAAAGGGACAGTGTAAACCTCACCTGAACTCAACTGATGAACACCTTAACCTCCACAATGCTGGGGGAAGCAACCATCAATATACCACAAAACATGGATAACAAAGTATGATGGGAAAAAAACACCAACAGTTATCAACAGAAGTAAAACATGGGAGTCACAGACCTTGAAGTGCAGCACGGAGACAATGAAAGCGGGTAACATCAAAACTGGAAACATACTCTACTTCAGAGTTTGGAGGTCACTGCCCAAGGACACTGCATGCATAAAACACACGTGCAAAACCCAGGTAATTTTAATGCCAAAACTTTTTGCCTGCACAACAGGCATAATCAGTACAATACTGAAGAATGTAGAACTGAAGAAATAATTTTGAGGCAATCAGTCCCCCAGCTTTGACAGAAGATGGTCAGTCTTTTAGCCTACAGCAGAGGCATCAGGCCAGACTTATATACTGAAAGCAGAAGTAAGGTGATGGCATCACAGGTCCCATTAGTGGAAGTAGGTCATGAAAAACAGTTAGTAAAATTGCCTCTCCACATCTACTATCTTCAGTATTATAATTACCTCTGTATTTTACTGATATGCCTGCTATGCAGGTGAAACACTTCAGTAATAAAGATAACTAAGTGTTGCAATTGTCTTATTCATCAGCTTGTCGGTATTGTATATCTTTCTTCTTTCAACAAACCGGCAGTATCCCACTGAAGCAGGGCGGCCCAAAAGGAAAAACGAGTTTCTTCTTTTAAATTTAGTAATATCTACAGGGGAAGGGATTACTAGCCCCTTGCTCATTATTGTATATCATATAATATAAAACTGCATGCCTTCCAAACTGAGATCCAGAGAGATTGGGTAAAAGAACCAATCCACATATAGTATATCTCTAACAACAAGGGTCTGGATGGACACCTGTACACGCACACACACACACACACGTGGAGAGACAGTGTTCATCAATGTTCTGCAATACATCTATGAAAGCAAGTACCACACAATTAATGACCAATTTTTAATAAAATTTTAGAAAATTGGGAATCAAAGACTAAGCAGTATGCTGATAACAAAGAAGGTAACATCAGAACTTAGTGCATATAGGACAGTGCTAGAAAAGCATCACACCAGCAATCTGTAAAGTTTTTAATTTAAGGCCCAGGAAAACAATGGCTGTAAGGGATGAGAATCCATATATTCGTGCACTAAGACTAGTGCTGAGGGTCTGGATGGACACCAGAAGCTCCACATGTAGAGGAATATTGACCATCAATGTCCCACACTACTACTACTACTACCGTACTTCAAAGGCATCACATCTCCAGAAGTGTTGGTTCTGTAGAAGGTGAAATTATCCTATGTAAATGTGAAAAGGTATATGTTGGCGAGACTGCCTGGTGCTTGAATCAGTAGAGATATCTTGAATAAAGCGTGTTTAATACACAGGCATTCACAAAGGCACTAGATGAGACATAGATGTCAAGTTGGTTATGAAGAACAATCTGAAGAAATGCCCATTTTGAGGCTTCCTTGATCATGTCTTCTGACACAACAGCACAAAACTCAGTTAATTTTAACATCCACCAATACTCGCCAAGCTTATTCTGCCCTGCCACATATTACACAGGGTGAAGCATGCTCTAGCACCTGACATCACCAAATCTAACCCTACCTAGCTCACCCAACTTCCTTTCCCTGCATATTTTTTGTACGAGATCTGTACTAGACTGAAAAAGCCCCCCAGTGGCAGGGTGATCCAAAAAAGAAGAAAACTATAAAGTTCATCTTTTTACACTTAGTAATTTACACAGGAGAAAGGGTTACTAGCCCCTGCTCCCAGCATTTTAGTTGCTTCTTATGACAAGCACAGCTTAGAAAGGAAAGATTCTTTTCCACTTCCCATGGAGATAAAAGTAAATAAAGTTTGTCAGCACTGTCATACCCAGGATATGAAACATTTACATAATAAATGTCTTAATGCTACATTTGTGTTTTACTTATGCATTTGATCCCATCTCGGAAATCACTCGGTGAATATTCACAGGGATACACACCTCTTGGTGTAAACACTGAGATACACTCCCCTCAGTATTATATCTTGGAGGACTCACACTATGATCACCTTTTGAAAGAAAGCCCATCTGTGAATTATATATTTCAGTGAATTATTATTATAATCATAAGTGAGTGCTAAACCCATAAGGGCCATACAGTGCTGCCTGTATTTCAGTAAAGAACATTCCTTGCCTTGTGTTTGTTGTGAATCCATTGTGCGAACAAAAGTGAAGCTTTGGGCATTAGATGTTGGAACTTTCTTCTCCTGCAATAACTTCGAAAGTTGCTTAACCCGCTTCTCTAGCCAAGACAAAGTTTTATTTTCACTGTATTTCCACACTCCAAGCTCAGCATTTCCTGTAACCAAAGAAAGTAAATTTATGAAAGTAAGAACAATTATGGACTGCTTTTAACTTTGAATATTATATAAAACAGCATTGTTCATTATTAAAATTCTATTGAATGAGTGATGGTGAATTTGTTTACTTCTTTGGGTCACCCAACCTTGATGGGAAACAGCCAATATGGTAAAAAAAATCCTCATTATATGAAGAATAAAATTTACAATACTGTGGCTGGAACAATTAACTCACAAATACTGTCCATTCATACAATATTTTCTTTTTCAACATTACCAGTCATCTCCCACCAATGAAGGGTGACGAAAAAAAAGAAAACCTCATACAGGTTTTCTTCTTTTTACATTTAGTAATTTATACAGGTTTCCAGTCTTTCGTTTCCAGCATTTTAGTCACCTTTTATGACATACATGACTTACAGAGGAAAGAATACAGTAAAACTGTGTATAGGAAAATGTATTTTTGAGAGAACTAAAAACAAAATCCAGTAATGACATTATCAATTATTATTTTTTATTACAGGAGGGTCCTGCTTTACAGCGCTTCACTTTACAGTGTTTCACTAATAGAGCAGTTTTCGATTACAGTAGGACCCCCATATCTGCAGGATACACTCCAAGAACCTGCTGTGGATACCGAAACCACATACATGTATAGTAGAGAACCCTATATAAGTCCTATACAAACCTATTATAAAGTTTAACCCCTTGACTGTTTCGGTTGTATATAGTATACGTCTTACGAGCCACCGTGTTTGATGTATCTATACGCATAAATTCTAGTGGCTTCAAATCAAGCGGGAGAGGGCTGGTAGGCCTACATGAGAGAGAATGGGTCTGAGTGGTGGGTGTGCACCCTGTGAAAAAAAATCTGGGACTCAGTGGTGCATTGTGGGAACGCCATCTTGGTAGTCCGTTTTCACCATGCCTCGTGGTAAGAAGTATCTCACTCCTCGGCGGATTGTAGGTCTTTTGTTCCCAAGTGATAGCTCTAACAGCGATGGAAGTGTCAGTGAAAGTAAATTCCATGGTTTTCAAGCGGGTGTGACCGAAAACAGTGCCCAGGATAACATAATTAGTGATGAAAGCCCAGATGACCCACGACCTTCCACCTCTGGTGCTGGGCCGGCTCGTTCATGTTCACCTGTACCAGGACGAAAGAGGAAACTATTTGCCCAAGTACAAGACTCAGATGTGAACAGTGAAAGTGATAGTGATAGTGATTTTAAAGCTATTGAAAGCAGTTCTAGTTGCGACAGTAAGGGTGAATATTCCCCAGTGAAGCAGCAGTATATACAACGTAGCATGCGGTCTGGTAGTGTGTCATATGCTGTTCCAAGGAGAAGGAGTAAATCTCGGAGCACATCCCGTGGCCCTACACCACGAACTGATAGTGAAGATGACAATATTGTTACGATGGGTATGAATGATGTGAGTGAGGCAGCAGGTGGTGGTGCTGATAGTGATGGTGGCATGAGTCATGTGGCACCAGCAGCAGGCCATGCTACTACTACTGCTGCTGACTCTGCACAACCACAACCAGCCTCACCCAACCCCACACTCCCACAACATCCACAACCACAACCTGCATAACCACAACCACATTTCAATATCCATAACCCACCAGCTGACCGCATCTGAGATTGGCAGCAAGGTGACGAGTTTGTTCCCAGTCCCCATGACTTTGATGAAATACAAAGTGGAATACGGCCATCATGTACACTTAGAAACAATGCCACTGAACTGGAATGCTGTCAGTTGTTCTTTGATGAACCCCTGATGGACATTATTGTCAGGGAAAGCAATACATACTTTGAGCACACCATGGCAAACACAATTCTTTCACCAAGATCACGCCTACACCAGTGGAAGGACACAACTGCGGCAGAGATGTATCTGTTCTTTACCACAATAATGCTTATGTCACATGTGTATAAGCACAGTGTTAACACATACTGGTCGACAGTTAGTTTAGTTAGTTTAATATGTTTATTATGCACCCCATACCCATCCTGTGGGCAGTAGTCAAAAGATTACAGAGGTACATAATGGGTCCAGGGACTGGACTCCAGGTAGATCTGGTCACAATCATGGCAAGTTACAAAGGTAATGAATCAGCCTCATTCCTATACATGGTTACAGTCATGAACAAATTACTAAGTAATGAGCCACTGATATGTCCACACCTGGTCACAACTGTAATGAGTTATAAATACAAATATTAAGTGGGTCATACACCCACACAATCGCGCACGCGCACACATATACATGTACTGGTCGACAGACCGCCTGATTTCAACCCCAGCTTTCAGTGACATTATACCAGCGAACGGATTTGTGCTATTGTTACGTATGCTACACTTTTCAGACAAAACAAGGCCTGACAGAAGCAACAGGTTATATAAGATCAGAAATGTATTTATGTACCTGAAACAAAAGTGCTGTATGTATTTTTATCCCTTCAGGAAGCTTGTTATTGATGAGTCTTTGATTTTGTTCAAAGGAAGACTCTCATTGAAGCAGTACATACCAAGCAAGAGGAAAAGCTTTGGTATAAAGTTATTTGTACTGTGTGATTGCAAAAGTGGTCTGGTTTTGGATATAATTGTGTACACTGGCAGTAAAACATTGCAAGATACCAGGAAGTTACTAGGTATCTCTGGTAATGTGGTTAGAACAACGATGGAACCATATCTTGGTAAGGGGTATATTTTATATACTGACAACTGGTACACAAGCCCTTTAGTCAGTGATTTCTTGCGAGTGAACATGACAGATGTGTGTGGCACAGTGCGTGGAAATCATAAGCATATGCCTAGGTTTGACACTGGCACTTGTAGAGGTGATGTTCAGGTGTTTGCTGCCAATGACATCATGGCATTTCGGTGGCATGACAAACGTGATGTCACACTGTTGACATCAGTTCACCGACACAAAATGGTAGACACTGGCAAGCAGAATAGAGACCAATGAACCCATTATAAAACCTGCAGCTGTGATGAATTACAACCTCAATATGCACTTAGTGGACAAATGTGACATGCAGATTGGGTTTGCTGATTGTGTTCACAAGAGTTATAAGTGCTACATAAAACTCTTTTTCTATCTTCTTGACATTTCCATGTTGAATGTTTATAATATGTATAAGTTGAAAACCAACAACAAACCCAAATATGGTGAATTTTGTTTGTCAGTCATCAGACAAATAATATTCAAGTACCAAGGAACAACACTTGCAATAGACCAGCGCCCACGAAATTATCAACACATGCCCTCTCGTCTGAGGCCTGGTGATCACTTCCCCATACCACTGCCTGCTACTGCTCTCAAGAAAAATGCTCAGAAGAGGTGTTTTGTCTGTGGACATACCACAAAACGCCCACAAAAACGCAGACACTCGTTTTATGTGTGAGGAGTGTAAAACACCACTGTGCTTATACCCATGTTTCAAAGAATTCCACAAGCTGCAGCAGTTCTAGAAAAGTGTCCAGTGACTGTATATCTGTATATATATTATAGAACAATTGTAATAAACAATTTTTTATATTGTTTGTGTAAACAAGTTTTGTAAACATTATGATGATACAGTACTAGTGTTTTTGCTATAACTGTGTTACATTCAATGAGTGTATATATGAACATTGCACCATACTTTGGTCTCACAGGCCACAAAAGTTATGTGAAAAAATAAAATAGTGAAAAAAAAAAAAAAACAAGAAACCTTCGAATAAAAGTAAAGCAAAGTTTACCGGGTGAGCGGCAGTCGCCGCTGTTGCCATTCGCGGCTCATTTTCTGCAAACTTCACGCCTCTATATCTTGGTAAGTACTGATGGCAAAAAAATTTTTTTGGACTAAAACAATCAGAAAAAATAATCTTAACATTTTCATAAGAAAAAATAATTTTTTTTTTCGAATATTTTGCGACACCAGGAGACACTTTAGGATTGGGGCTTGTGACTCAAAGGGTTAATTGATAAATTACAAAAAGTAGAGAATTATCACTTTTCCATTGATGAGAAGCATTTCACAGCTTCTCTTAGGTCTTGAAGAACATCCACCATTACTACTTTTGCACTCTGAGGCCATTTCTAAGCAAAATTAAGCGTTATTTTCAGGCTATGGTAAACTATAGATAATTGAAACCATGGATACCAGACCTGTGGATACCAGGGCCCTACTGTACACCCATTCTTTATTTATTCAGACTTCCTACAATAAATATATTCACCACTCACTATAAGCTAAGGACGAAAATATTTTAAGGTAAGTAATGGTGGGAAGTACAATGCCTCACTGTCTGGAGTGACATCTAAACTATCATATCTGGGTACCTCTGCAAAGACAGTGATTATGTGTGAATGATGGTTAGTGTTGAATGATGAAAGTTTCTTTTTTTTGGACCACTGTACTTAGGTGGGAGACGGCCGATTTGTTAAAAAAAAAAATAGAAGTGTGTACTGTATATGATTTTTTTAGGCCTAGCTCTATTGCTCACCTAATACATGATAGTGTAAGCATGTTATCAGGCTTATATGTATATGGATTTAAAAGTAAAAAAGGCTGTTGCAATTGACAGCAATTTTTGCCTTAAAGCAGTAGCCCAGAACCTAACCTGCTGTATAAGCGGGACCCTCCTATACAGTGGTACCCTGACTTATGAGTTTAATTCGTTCCATGACCCAACTCGTAACTCAATTTGCTCATATAGCAAGTCAATTTTCTTCATTGAAGTTAACTGAAATGCCATTAATCGGTTCCAGCCCCCCCCCCCCCAAAAAAAAAAAAAAAACCAAATTTTTTGTTACGGGTTTTTAAAGTAAGAAAAATGTACTTATAAATAAGAAATGATTTTTGCCTTTTTTGCCAGGTCCCAGCAATGTTTTAGAAATGTTGGAGTATATGAGACTCCCTGAAGCATGGTGTAAGATGAGTGTCACTCCACTGCCAGTGGAGTGACACTCGTGTAGTGACATTTGATGATCGTGCACTGCCTTGGCTTTATTTTTCACTGTTACGCATAAACATGTCTGTCTGCCTGTCTGTCACTCCACTGCCAGTGCAGTGTCTCCCGTAAAGTGACATTTGATGATGTTACACATTGGTTATTATCAAGATTTTTTATATTTCCTCTCTCCTGCAAGTGGCAGCACATCTGAACCTCACTCCTAACTCAGATTTTGGCTCGCAACTCAAAGCAAGAAATTGACTGAGTGACAACTCGTAACTCGGAAAACTCCACAGCTGGGGCACTCATAAGTCAAGGTACCACTGTATATTGGAAAACACTAAACCCACTGAGGTCATACAGTGCCTGGAGAATATGAAGCAATCAAATCTTATTTGAGGAAGGAGAAAAGTAGCTCCAATTCCTTGGACCAAGAGCTCTTCACCAGCATCAAGGCATCTCTCCTAAAACTGACCTTTCCTATCAGCAATATGTGAGAAATCCTTCGTTGCAGCAACAGCAGCTAACTTAGATAGTGAAGGAAAGTCTGGGTCTTCCAGAAGATGGTCCAAAGGAATATTTTTAGTGGCCTGAAAATATATATTAAAAATTTAAGACCAGTTATTTTAGTAAAGTACTCTTTATGGGTTTATTCGATGGATGTATTAGTATTAACTAGTCATAATAGTTGATGGTCAAAGATGCATCAAAATGTTATTTTAAGTTTCATTCTCCTATGTGTGGGTTATTTGTGAATAAAGTTATTAAAATGCAATCATTCCAAAACAAATAAATGTAGTAAGGAAATTTTGTTTTATTAAGACACTGGGCATTTCCCACCGAGGCAGGGTGACAAAGAATTTTGAACACTGTAAACTTTAAAGAACGAAATCCATCTATGAACACTAAGTACATAAAGATAGACAAGTTCCAGAACAAGTTTTTATTAGTACAGTTTCTTGCTGTAGAGAGCTTTATCAAGTCAAGAAAAGCTGAACTGTGACATGGTGAAAAGTACTCGTTTGCTCCCTCACTCACTCACAACACAAGACACATATACACAGAGAGCTGAGTCTCGACCCCTTCAACCACAATTAGGTAAGTACACGCGCACACACGTGCACACACGCACACATGCACACACACACGAGCACACACACACAAAGGAGCAGAGGGGGAGGAGGGGTTGCACTGCTCGTAAAACACCGATTGAAATTTGAGGAAATGGGAGGCATGGACAAGACTGGAGGAAGAGAATACATAGTAGGTACACTCCAGTCTGGGAAGCACAAAGCAGTCATTGCAGTGATGTATAACCCACCACAAAACTGCAGGAGGCCAAGAGAGGAATATGAAGAGAGTAACAGAACAATGGTGGACACACTGGCTGAGGTGGCAAAAAGAGCTCACTCGAGCAGAGCAAAGTTACTGGTTATGGGTGATTTCAATCACAGGGAGATCAATTCGGAAAACCTGGAACCACACGGGGTCCCGAAACTTGGAGAGCCAAGATGATGGATGTGGTACTGGAAAACCTCAAGCATCAATATGTTAAGGATACTACCAGAGATGTCATGTCTGAGAGCAATGTGTGGTGTGAATATAATGCAGAGAATTCGTAGTTTGGAAGTTAGGAGGAGGTGCAGGATTACCAAAACTGTTGTCCAGAGGGCTGAGGAAGGGTTGTTGAGGTGGTTCGGACATGTGGAGAGAATGGAGCGAAACGGAATAACTTCAAGAGTGTATCAGTCTGTAGTGGAAGGAAGGCGGGGTAGGGGTCGGTCTAGGAAAGGTTGGAGGGAGGGGGTAAAGGAGGTTTTGTGTGCGAGGGGCTTGGACTTCCAGCAGGCATGTGTGAGCGTGTTTGATAGGAGTGAATGGAGACAAATGGTTTTTAATACTTGACGTGCTGTTGGAGTGTGAGCAAAGTAACATTTATGAAGGGGTTCAGGGAAACCGGCAGGCCGGACTTGAGTCCTGGAGATGGGAAGTACAGTGCCTGCACTCTGAAGGAGGGGTGTTAATGTTGCAGTTTAAAAACTGTAGTGTAAAGCACCCTTCTGGCAAGACAGTGATGGAGTGAATGATGGTGAAAGTTTTTCTTTTTCGGGCCACCCTGCCTTGGTGGGAATCGGCCAGTGTGATAATAAGATAATAATAATATTACCAGAGGAAGGGGGGGGGGATGAACCAGCAAGACTGGACCTTGTGTCCACCCTGAGCAGTTCAGACATTGAGGACATCACACATGAGAGACCCCTAGGAGCTAGTGACCACATGGTTCTGTGCTTTAAATACATAGTAGAGCTACAAGTGGAGAGGGTAACAGGAGACAAATGGGAGAAGCCAGACTATAAACAGGGGGACTACATAGGTTTGAGGAACTTCCTGCAAGAGGCTCAGTGGGACAGAGAACTGGTAGGAAAGTTGGTAAATGAAGTGATGGAATTCGTAACAACAAAATGTAAGGAGGCAGAGGAAAGGTTTGTTCCCAAGGGCAACAGAAACAATGGGAAGACCAGAACGAGCCCCTGGTTTACCCGACAGTGGAAGGAGGCAAAACCAAGTGCAATAGAGCATGGAAAAAGTACAGAAGGCAAAGAACACAGAAAAATAGGGAGATTAGTCGAAGAGCCAGGAACAAGTATGCACAGGTAAGGAGGGAGGCCCAGCAACAGTGTGAAAATGACATAGCATCGAAAGTCAAGCCAGACCCTAAACTGCTGTACAGCCACATCAGGAGGAAGATAACAGTTAAGACCAGGTGATCAGGCTGAGGAAAGAAGGTGGGGAACTCACAAGTAACGATCACGAGGTATGCGAGGAGCTTAACATGAGATTTATGGAAGTACTTACAGTAGAGACAGGAATGGCTCCGAGAAGACAGCACAGAGGGAAACACCAACAGGGAACATACCAACAGGTGCTGGATGACATACAAACAACAGAGGAGGAGGTGCAGAAGCTGCTAAGTGACCTCGATACCTCAAAGGCGAGGGGTCTGGACAACATCCCCCTGTGGGTCCTTAGGGAAGGAGCAGGGCCGCTGTGTGTGCCACTAACCACAATCTTCAATATATCCCTTGAAACTGGGCAACTACCTGAGGTATGGAAGATGGCAAATGCAGTCTCCATTTTTAAGAAAAGGAGACAGAAACGAGGCACTAAACTACAGACCAGTGTCTCTGACGTGTATAGTATGCAAAGTCATGGAGAAGATTATCAGGAGGAGAGTGGTGGAGCACCTGGAACGAAACACGATTATAAACAACAACCAACACGGATTCATGGAAGGCAAATCCTGTCACAAACCTTCTGGAGTTTCATGACAAGGTAACAGAAGTAAGAAATTAGAGAGGGGTGGGTTGACTGCATTTTCCTGGACTGCAGGAAGGCCTTCAACACAGTTCCTCACAGGAGATTAGTGCAGAAGCTGGAGGATCAGGCACATATAACAGGAAGGGCACTGCAATGGATCAGAGAATACGTGATGGAGGCAACAATGCGTCATGAGGTATCACAGTGGGCTCCTGTGATGAGTGGGGTACCACAGGGGTCAGTCCTAGGACCAGTGCTATTTTTGATATATGCGAATGACATGGTGGAAGGGATAGACTTTGAAGTGTCCCTGTTCGCAGATGATGTGAAGCTAATGAGAAGGATTAAATCGGACAAGGATCAGGCAGGACTACAAAGAGACCTGGATAGGCTGGACACACATGCCAGCAACTGGCTTCTCAATTTCAACCCTGCCAAATGTAAAGTTATGAAGATTGGGGAGGGGCAAAGAAGACCTCAGGGTATATGCTAGGTGGACAAAGGCTGCAAACCTCACCCAAGGAGAAAGATCTTGGGGTGACCATAACACCGAGCACATCTCCAGAGGCACACATCAACCAGATAACTGCTGCAGCATATGGGCGCCTGGCAAACCTGAGAATAGCGTTCCGATACCTTAGTAAGGAATCGTTCAAGACATTGCACACTGTGTACATCAGGCCCATACTGGAGTATGCAGTACCAGTTTGAACCCACACCTGGTCAAGCACATCAAGAAATTAGAGAAAGTACAAAGGTTTGCAACAAGGCTAGTTCCGGAGCTCAGGGGAATGTCCTATGAAGAAAGGTTGAGGGAAATTGGACTGACGACACTGGAGGACAGGAGGGTCAGGGGAGACATGATAACAACATACAAAATAATGCGTGGAATAGACAAGGTGGACAGAGACAGGATGTTCCAGAGAGGGAACACAGAAACAAGGGGTCACAATTGGAAGCTGAAGACTCAGACGAGTCACAGGGACATTAGGAAGTATTTCTTCAGTCACAGAGTCATCAGGAAGTGGAATAGCCTAGCAAGTGATGTAGTGGAGGCAAGAACCATACATAGCTTTAAGACGAGGTATGACAAAGCTCAGGAAGCAGAGAGAGAGAGGACCTAGTAGCGATCAGTGAAGAGGCAGGGCCAGGAGCAGAGTCTCGACCCCTGCAACCACAATTAGGTGAGTACACACACTAACACAAACACACACACTAACACACTAACACACACACACACACACACACACACACACACACACACACACACACACACACACACACATATACAAGCAGAGGTATGATAAAGCTCACGGTTCAGGGAGAGTGACCTAGTAGCGACCAGTGAAGAGGCGGGGCCAGGAACTAGGACTCAACCCCTGCAACCTCAACTAGGTGAGTACAAACACATACACACAAACACATATACACACAAAATGGCTTCAAATTTGCAAGCAATATGACATTTAATCCAAGATTAAGAACAATTTACTAACCTCCATTAAATATGGAAGAATAAGGTATGAAACATCCACCGGTGATATAATATATAGACGTCCATCTGACTGGATGGTCTCTCCAATAAACCAGGACCTGAAGATTATACAACATCCAAATTTTAAGACCATTTTCAATACGTTTAAACCTACAGTGAAACTAACTTGAAATTAATGGGAGGTCAGAAAATAGGTTTAAATAGTGACTATGGTTCATTTGCATTAGGGATATAAGATGCCCCCCACTTTAAGATAGAATGACTTACGATATTTTAACTTTACGATGGAGCGACAGTGATGAACATTAAGTAGTCATCAAACTTTGATTTTTTTTTGGTACTGTACAGTAATGTACATTTACTGATAGGATAAACTTGTATTCATTTATTTACTTTTAATAATGGTATTTAATTAGTTACAGTAATTATTTTACTCCTCCTGTATAAATTACTAAATGTCAAAAGAACAACCTTCATTTTTCTTTTTAGGTCACCCTGCTTTGGTAGGAGACAGCCAGTGAATTGAAAAAAATTATTTGTTTATTTACTTATTCAGTGACAGAAGTTATTTATTTACTTAACAGATCATTCATATCCGATTTACGGTATTTTCAGCTTATGGTGGTTTCATCGGAATGAAACCCCACAATAAGTCAAGGAGCACCTGCACATCACAGGATGTTGTCACAATATCTTATCCCATCTCCCACCAAGGTAAGGATAACACAAAAAAGGAAACACATTCAGTATCATTCATCTAACAGCTGGGGCTTTAACCCATGGCAAGTTGAATCCTATAACTAGCAGGCCAGAGAGCTAGCCACTGGTCCATGCTGGCCTAAAAAAATTCATCCAACTAGGTACATTTCTATACTCCATAAGGAGGTTAGCATGGGCCACCAGTGACCACAAATGCAGGTTTATATGGACAAATCTCACACCAGCAAGGCTATGGCAGGAGCTATCTCAATTCCCTTCAAAGCCACCATTATGACTCAACTTTAATAATATGATCACAAACAAATCACAGAATGGGTGGGGTTTAAAGTTTTAGGACTCATTTGCCATGGATTCGAGCCCTACGTAGTACTATTTTCAGTACTAAAAATAAATCAAAATTATCTCTAACATATCTTCCATTCTATCAAATGAGACCAAGAAACCGTGAATACAACTGTAAAACCACATGAAAATACACCACAAAGTCGCTGTTTTAATCCAAAAACACAGCAGTTTTTTTTTCTCATTATGCACTGCGTGCTTCAGCATTTGCTTTATATGGTGCACACTTACCACACAGATGCATTCCCTCATACCTAGGCCCAAATTTACCGATCACAGCTTATCTGAGTGAGCTGAGCTCATAGCACAGATCTACGACTTGGACCCTGTGGACAAGGCGTAGATCTACAACCTGGACCCTCAAAGGAATAATTATTATATTTAGAGTATGTGGAATTGCTAAACCCACAGACATTACACAGTACCTGGACAGGGAAGGTAATTAATTAGTTTGATCTGAGAAAGTGAAGGGTACCTACAATTCAACTCTTAAAGAAGAGGAAATAATGAAAATAATGAAAATACCCTTATTGGCTGGTATGATTATGATTATGATTATGATTATTAGAGTAAGATATAAACAGCTATTGGAGGATAGATGGGCTAATGAGAGCATAGGCAATGGGGTCGAAGAGGTATGGGGTAGGTTTAAAAATGTAGTGTTAGAGTGTTCAGCAGAAGTTTGTGGTTACAGGAAAGTGGGTGCGGTAGGGAAGAGGAGCGATTGGTGGAATGATGATGTAAAGAGAGTACTAAGGGAGAAAAAGTTAGCATATGAGAAGTTTTTACAAAGTAGAAGTGATGCAAGGAGGGAAGAGTATATGGAGAAAAAGAGAGAGGTTAAGAGAGTGGTGAAACAATGTAAAAAGAGAGCAAATGAGAGAGTGGGTGAGATGTTATCAACAAATTTTGTTGAAAATAAGAAAATGTTTTGAAGTGAGATTAACAAGTTAAGGAAGCCTAGAGAACAAATGGATTTGTCAGTTAAAAATAGGAGAGGAGAGTTATTAAATGGAGAGTTAGAGGTATTGGGAAGATGGAGGGAATATTTTGAGGAATTGTTAAATGTTGATGAAGATAGGGAAGCTGTGATTTCGTGTATAGGGCAAGGAGGAATAACATCTTGTAGGAGTGAGGAAGAGCCAGTTGTGAGAGTGGGGGGAGTTCGTGAGGCAGTAGGTAAAATGAAAGGGGGTAAGGCAGCCGGGATTGATGGGATAAAGATAGAAATGTTAAAAGCAGGTGGGGATATAGGTTTGGAGTGGTTGGTGCAATTATTTAATAAATGTATGGAAGAGGGTAAGGTACCTAGGGATTGGCAGAGAGCATGCATAGTTCCTTTGTATAAAAGCAAAGGGGACAAAAGAGAGTGCAAAAATTATAGGGGGATAAGTCTGTTGAGTTGGGAGCAGGGGGCTGGTAACCCCTTCTCCTGTATTTTTTTTTTTATTATCACACTGGCCAATTCCCACCAAGGCAGGGTGGCCCGAAAAAGAAAAACTTTCACCATCATTCACTCCATCACTGTCTTGCCAGAAGGGTGCTTTACACTACAGTTTTTAAACTGCAACATTAACACCCCTCCTTCAGAGTGCAGGCACTGTACTTCCCATCTCCAGGACTCAAGTCCGGCCTGCCGGTTTCCCTGAATCCCTTCATAAATGTTACTTTGCTCACACTCCAACAGCACGTCAAGTATTAAAAACCATTTGTCTCCATTCACTCCTATCAAGCACGCTCACGCATGCCTGCTGGAAGTCCAAGCCCCTCGCACACAAAACCTCCTTTACCCCCTCCCTCCAACCCTTCCTAGGCCGACCCCTACCCCGCCTTCCTTCCACTACAGACTGATACACTCTTGAAGTTATTCTGTTTCGCTCCATTCTCTCTACATGTCCGAACCACCTCAACAACCCTTCCTCAGCCCTCTGGACAACAGTTTTGGTAATCCCGCACCTCCTCCTAACTTCCAAACTACGAATTCTCTGCATTATATTCACACCACACATTGCCCTCAGACATGACATCTCCACTGCCTCCAGCCTTCTCCTCGCTGCAACATTCATCACCCATGCTTCACACCCATATAAGAGCGTTGGTAAAACTATACTCTCATACATTCCCCTCTTTGCCTCCAAGGACAAAGTTCTCTGTCTCCACAGACTCCTAAGTGCACCACTCACTCTTTTTCCCTCATCAATTCTATGATTCACCTCATCTTTCATAGACCCATCCGCTGACACGTCCACTCCCAAATATCTGAATACGTTCACCTCCTCCATACTCTCTCCCTCCAATCTGATATTCAATCTTTCATCACCTAATCTTTTTGTTATCCTCATAACCTTACTCTTTCCTGTATTCACCTTTAATTTTCTTCTTTTGCACACCCTACCAAATTCATCCACCAATCTCTGCAGCTTCTCTTCAGAATCTCCCAAGAGCACAGTGTCATCAGCAAAGAGCAGCTGTGACAACTCCCACCCTGTGTGTGATTCTTTATCTTTTAACTCCACGCCTCTTGCCAAGACCCTCGCATTTACTTCTCTTACAACCCCATCTATAAATATATTAAACAACCACGGTGACATCACACATCCTTGTCTAAGGCCTACTTTTACTGGGAAAAAATTTCCCTCTTTTCTACATACTCTAACTTGAGCCTCACTATCCTCGTAAAAACTCTTCACTGCTTTCAGTAACCTACCTCCTACACCATACACTTGCAACATCTGCCACATTGCCCCCCTATCCACCCTGTCATACGCCTTTTCCAAATCCATAAATGCCACAAAGACCTCTTTAGCCTTATCTAAATACTGTTCACTTATATGTTTCACTGTAAACACCTGGTCCACACACCCCCTACCTTTCCTAAAGCCTCCTTGTTCATCTGCTATCCTATTCTCCGTCTTACTCTTAATTCTTTCAATTATAACTCTACCATACACTTTACCAGGTACACTCAACAGACTTATCCCCCTATAATTTTTGCACTCTCTTTTATCCCCTTTGCCTTTATACAAAGGAACTATGCATGCTCTCTGCCAATCCCTAGGTACCTTACCCTCTTCCATACATTTATTAAATAATTGCACCAACCACTCCAAAACTATATCCCCACCTGCTTTTAACATTTCTATCTTTATCTCATCAATCCCGGCTGCCTTACCCCCTTTCATTTTACCTACTGCCTCTCGAACTTCCCCCACACTCACAACTGGCTCTTCCTCACTCCTACAAGATGTTATTCCTCCTTGCCCTATACACGAAATCACAACTTCCCTATCTTCATCAACATTTAACAATTCCTCAAAATATTCCCTCCATCTTCCCAATACCTCTAACTCTCCATTTAATAACTCTCCTCTCCTATTTTTAACTGACAAATCCATTTGTTCTCTAGGCTTCCTTAACTTGTTAATCTCACTCCAAAACTTTTTCTTATTTTCAACAAAATTTGTTGATAACAGCTCACCCACTCTCTCATTTGCTCTCTTTTTACATTGCTTCACCACTCTCTTAACCTCTCTCTTTTTCTCCATATACTCTTCCCTCCTTGCATCACTTCTACTTTGTAAAAACTTCTCATATGCTAACTTTTTCTCCCTTACTACTCTCTTTACATCATCATTCCACCAATCGCTCCTCTTCCCTCCTGCACCCACTTTCCTGTAACCACACACTTCTGCTGAACACTCTAACACTACATTTTTAAACCTACCCCATTCCTCTTCGACCCCATTGCCTATGCTCTCATTAGCCCATCTATCCTCCAATAACTGTTTATATCTTACCCTAACTGCCTCCTCTTTTAGTTTATAAACCTTCACCCCTCTCTTCCCTGATGCTTCTATTCTCCTTGTATCCCATCTACCTTTTACTCTCAGTGTAGCTACAACTAGAAAGTGATCTGATATATCTGTGGCCCCTCGATAAACATGTACATCCTGAAGTCTACTCAACAGTCTTTTATCTACCAATACATAATCCAACAAACTACTGTCATTTCGCCCTTCATCATATCGTGTATACTTATTTATCCTCTTTTTCTTAAAATATGTATCACCTATAACTAAACCCCTTTCTATACAAAGTTCAATCAAAGGGCTCCCATTATCATTTACACCTGGCACCCCAAACTTACCTACCACACCCTCTCTAAAAGTTTCTCCTACTTTAGCATTCAGGTCCCCTACCACAATTACTCTCTCACTTGGTTCAAAGGCTCCTATACATTCACTTAACATCTCCCAAAATCTCTCTCTCTCCTCTGCATTCCTCTCTTCTCCAGGTGCATACACGCTTATTTGACCCACTTCTCGCATCCAACCTTTACTTTAATCCACATAATTCTCGAATTTACACATTCATATTCTCTTTTCTCCTTCCATAACTCATCAATCTTCATCAGAGTACAAAACAAATTCTGGCCACGAAATAGAGCGAAACACCAACGTCAAAGACCTGGGAGTGATTATGTCGGAGGATCTCACCTTCAAGGACCATAACATTGTATCAATCGCATCTGCTAGAAAAATGACAGGATGGATAATGAGAACCTTCAAAACTAGGGAGGCCAAGCCCATGATGACACTCTTCAGGTCACTTGTTCTATCTAGGCTGGAATATTGCTGCACTCTAACAGCACCTTTCAAGGCAGGTGAAATTGCCGACCTAGAAAATGTACAGAGAACTTTCACGGCGCGCATAACGGAGATAAAACACCTCAATTACTGGGAGCGCTTGAGGTTTCTAAACCTGTATTCCCTGGAACGCAGGAGGGAGAGATACATGATTATATACACCTGGAAAATCCTAGAGGGACTAGTACCGAACTTGCACACGAAAATCACTCATTACGAAAGCAAAAGACTTGGCAGACGATGCACCATCCCCCCAATGAAAAGCAGGGGTGTCACTAGCACGTTAAGAGACCATACAATAAGTGTCAGGGGCCCGAGACTGTTCAACTGCCTCCCAGCACACATAAGGGGGATTACCAACAGACCCCTGGCAGTCTTCAAGCTGGCACTGGACAAGCACCTAAAGTCAGTTCCTGATCAGCCGGGCTGTGGCTCGTACGTTGGTTTGCGTGCAGCCAGCAGCAACAGCCTGGTTGATCAGGCGCTGATCCACCAGGAGGCCTGGTCACAGACCGGGCCGCGGGGGCGTTGACCCCCGAAACTCTCTCCAGGTAAACTCCAGGTAATTTAACATTACTGCTACCCCTTCCTTTGCTCTAACTCTCTCAGATACTCCAGATTTAATCCCATTTATTTCCCCCCACTGAAACTCTCCTACCCCCTTCAGCTTTGTTTCGCTTAGAGCCAGGACATCCAACTTCTTTTCATTCATAACATCAGCAATCATCTGTTTCTTGTCATCCGCACTACATCCACGCACATTTAAACAACCCAGTTTTATAAAGTTTTTCTTCTTCTCTTTTTTAGTAAATGTATACAGGAGAAGGGGTTACTAGCCCATTGCTCCCGGCATTTTAGTCGCCACATACGACACGCATGGCTTACGGAGGAAAGATTCTTTTCCACTTCCCCATGGACAATAGAAGAAATAAAAAAGAACAAGAGCTATTTAGAATAAGGAGAAAAACCTAGATGTATGTATATATATATATGCATGTGCGTGTCTGTGAAGTGTGACCAAAGTGTAAGTAGGAGTAGCAAGATATCCCTGTTATCTAGCGTGTTTATGAGACAGAAAAAGAAAAACCAGCAATCCTACCATCATGCAAAACAGTTACAGGTTTTTGTTTCACAGTCATCTGGCAGGACGGTAGTACTTCCCTGGGTGGTTGCTGTCTACCAACCTACTACCTGTATATATTACTAAATGTAAAAGGAGAAACTTCGTTTTCCCTTTTTGGCCACCCCGCCTCGGTGGGATACGGCTGATGTGTTGAAAGAAGAAGAAGTCTGTTGAGTATACCTGGTAAAGTGTATGGTAGAGTTATTATTGAAAGAATTAAGAGTAAGACAGAGAATAGGATAGCAGATGAACAATGAGGCTTTAGGAAAGGTAGGGAGTGTGTGGACCAGGTGTTTACAGTGAAACATATAAGTGAACAGTATTTAGATAAGGCTAAAGAGGTCTTTGTGGCATTTATGGATTTGGAAAAGGCATATGACAGGGTGGATAGGGGGGCAATGTGGCAGATGTTGCAGGTGTAGGAGGTAGGTTACTGAAAGCAGTGAAGAGTTTTTACGAGGATAGTGAGGCTCAAGTTAGAGTATGTAGGAAAGAGGGAAATTATTTCCCAGTAAAAGTAGGCCTTAGACAAGGATGTGTGATGTCACCGTGGTTGTTTAGTATATTTATAGATGGGGTTGTAAGAGAAGTAAATGCGAGGGTCTTGGCAAGAGGCGTGGAGTTAAAAGATAAAGAATCACACATAAAGTGGGAGTTGTCACAGTTGCTCTTTGCTGATGACATTGTGCTCTTGGGAGTTCTGAAGAGAAGTTGCAGAGATTGGTGGATGAATTTGGTAGGGTGTGCAAAAGAAGAAAATTAAAAGTGAATATAGGAAAGAGTAAGGTTATGAGGATAACAAAAAGATTAGGTGATGAAAGATTGGATATCAGATTGGAGGGAGAGAGTATGGAGGAGGTGAATGTATTCAGATATTTGGGAGGGGACGTGCCAGCGGATGGGTCTATGAAAGATGAGGTGAATCATAGAATTGATGAGGGGAAAAGGGGTGAGTGGTGCACTTAGGAGTCTGTGGAGACAAAGAACTTTGTCCTTGGAGGCAAAGAGGGGAATGTATGAGAGTATAGTTTTACCAACGCTCTTATATGGGTGTGAAGCATGGGTGATGAATGTTGCAGCAAGGAGAAGGCTGGAGGCAGTGGAGATGTCATGTCTGAAGGCAATGTGTGGTGTGAATATAATGCAGAGAATTCGTAATTTGGAAGTTAGGAGGAGGTGCGGGATTACCAAAACTGTTGTCCAGAGGGCTGAGGAAGGGTTGTTGAGGTGGTTCGGACATGTAGAGAGAATGGAGCGAAACAGAGTGACTTCAAGAGTGTATCAGTCTGTAGTGGAAGGAAGGCAGGGTAGGGGTCGGTCTAGGAAAGGTTGGAGGGAGGGGGTAAAGGAGGTTTTGTGTGCGAGGGGCTTGGACTTCCAGCAGGCATGAGTGAGCGTGTTTGATAGGAGTGAATGGAGACAAATGGTTTTTAATACTTGACGTGCTGTTGGAGTGTGAGCAAAGTAACATTTATGAAGGGGTTCAGGGAAACCGGCAGGCTGGACTTGAGTCCTGGAGATGGGAAGTACAGTGCCTGCACTCTGAAGGAGGGATGTTAATGTTGCAGTTTAAAAACTGTAGTGTAAACCACCCTTCTGGCAAGACAGTGATGGAGTGAATGATGGTGAAAGTTTTTCTTTTTCGGGCCACCCTGCCTTGGTGGGAATCGGCCAGTGTGATAATAAAATAATAAAATTATTATTATTTTTATCATTACTATTATTTCAATCATAGTAAAGTGCAAAACCTGTAGGGGTCATACATTGCCTCGGGGAATTAGAGGTAATCAGATTCAATCCAAGGAAGCTAAGGTCAGATCCAATTCTTTGGAACAAGATCCCCTCAGGAATTAAGGAACCTCCCTAGAGGGGAGGACTGATAATCATATAAAAACATGTAAGAACACACAAAAATAAAGATTTCTTAGCACCAACAATAGGAAGAACATGAAACTTGAATTGTGAAGTGCAGTGCCAAAAAAAATACCAGATTATATACAGTATTCTTCTTCATGTACGGTACTACAATGATTCCAGGAGGCAGAATACGCAATCATTAGAAGTATTATTGCAATACAGTTTATTCTTGGAAAATTCTGTATACGTAAGGGCTATACAGCACTCCACAGGAGAGGTAAAATGAGATGTTTGGGAAGAGTGAGGGAAAAAATGAGTGTGTGGAGAGAACAAGAGGTGTTGAGGGAAGGATAAGCTGAGAGGAAAGATGCTACAGTTGATGAAGAAAATCAGTCTCACTTAAGAAATTAAAGATAATTTGCAGCATTAATAGTAAAACTATTCAGAGAGAAGGGCAGACACAGCAAGCATACCTAGGTACTAGAGAAGGCATCTGAAATAAAGTAGGCATATTCTTTGATAACAAGGCACTCAGTCAACAGATCCTGGACTGCTAGGACAGTGATTGGCACTGCTCACAGAGCAGCATAACTACAATAAACTTTTAAATACACCATCAACGTAGTTCTTCATCTTCAATTAAAAATTTATTATCAAACAGGCATAAAACTAACAGTTAAATGGGATGTAAAATATGTTACATGATATGTACCAACACATACCTGTAACCCTCATCAAAAACCACCATATCATATAACCTTCTGTTATCTTCATCAAAGACGTACATGGCAGATGAGGTACGTGGATGCTTCAGTTTAATCACCTGAATATTTGATGATGAGAAAAGTGAATCTGCAAAAGTGTACTAATGTTAATAATTTTTTCTTTTTTTTTTTTTACAAGTCGGCCGTCTCCCACCAAGGCAGGGTGACCCAAAAAGAAAGAAAATACCCAAAAAGAAAATACTTTCATCATCATTCAACACTTTCACCTCACTCACACATAATCACTGTTTTTGCAGAGGTGCTCAGAACACAACAGTTTAGAAGCATATATGTATAAAGATACATAACATATCCCTCCAAACTGCTAATATCCCGAAACCCTCCTTTAGAGTGCAGGCATTGTACTTCTCATTTAGATGACTCAAGTCTGGCTATATGAAAATAACCAGTTTCCCTGATTCCCTTCACTAAATATTACCCTGCTCACACTCCAACAGATCGTCAGGTCCCAAATACCATTCGTCTCCATTCACTCCTATCGAACACGCTCATGCATGCCTGCTGGAAGTCCAAGCCCGTCGCCCACAAAACCTCCCTTACCCCTTCCTTCCAACCTTTTTGAGGACAACCCCTACCCCGCCTTCCTTTCCCTGCAGATTTATACGCTCTCCATGTCATTCTACTTTGATCCATTCTCTTTAAATGACCAAACCACCTCAACAACCCCTCTTCAGCCCTCTGACTAATACTTTTATTAACTCCACACCTTCTCCTAATTTCCACACTCCGAATTTTCTGCATAATATTTACACCACACATTGCCCTTAGACAGGACATCTCCACTGCCTCCAACCGCCTCCTCGCTGCTGCATTCACAACCCAAGCTTCACACCCATATAAGAGTGTTGGTACCACTATACTTTCATACATTCCCTTCTTTGCCTCCACAGATAACGTTTTTTGTCTCCACATATACCTCAACACACCACTCACCTTTTTTCCCTCATCAATTCTATGATTAACCTCATCCTTCATAAATCCATCCACCGACACGTCAACTCCCAAGTACATGTATCTGAAAACATTGACTTCTTCCATACTCCTCCTCCCCAATCTGATATCCAATTTTTCTTTACATGTATCTAAATCATTTGATACCCTCATCACCTTACTCTTTTCTACGTTCACTTTCAACTTTCTACCTTTACACACACTCCCAAACTCATCCAATAACCTTTGCAATTTTTCTTTAGAATCTCCATAAGCACAGTATCATCAGCAAAAAGCAACTGTGTCAATTCCCATTTTGTATTTAATTCCCCATAATTTAATCCCACCCCTCTCCTGAACACCCTAGCAATTACTTCTTTTACAACCACATCTACAAATATATTAAACAACCATGGTGACATTACACATCCCTGTCGGGCTCTGGTGGCCTGGTGGCTAACGCTCTCACTTCACACGGTGAGGGCCTGGGTTCGATTCCCAGCCAGAGTAGAAGCATTGGACGTGTTTCTTTCAACCTGTTGTCTATGTTCCCCATCAGTAAAATGGGTACCTGGGTGTTAGTCGACTGGTGTGGGTCGCATCCTGGGACACTGACCTAATTTGCCCGAAATGCGGAGCATAACACGTGAGTTTCTATATAGTAGTATGTCATTGTTGTCAGCTAGGACTGTATACGTTGTACATACACTTGTAGTAAATAAAGATATTATTATTACATTATTATTATTATTATTATTACTTTTACTGGGAAGTAGTCTCCCTCTCTTCTACACACCCTAACCTGAGCCTCACTATCCTCATAAAAACTCTTTACAGCATTTAGTAACTTACCACCTATTCCATATACTACTTGCAACATCTGCCACATTGCTCCCCTATCCACTCCATCATATGCCTTTTCTAAATCCATAAATGCAATAAAAACTTCCCTACCTTCATCTAAATACTGTTCACATATATGCTTCAATGTAAACACTTGATCTACACATCCCCTACCCACTCTGAAACCTCCTTGCTCATCCACAATCCTACATTCTGTCTTACCCCTAATTCTTTCAATTATAACCCTACAGTACACTTTTCCTGGTATACTCAAGAAACTTATTCCTCTATAATTTTTGCAATCTCTTTTGTCCCCCTTCCCTTTATATAAAGGGACTATACATGCTCTCTGCCAATCCCTAGGTGCCTTCCCCTCTTTCATACATTTATTAAACAAAAATACCAACCACTCCAACACTATATCCCCCCCCCCCCTGCTTTTAACATTTCTGTCATGATCCTGTCAGTTCCAGGTGCTTTACCCCCTTTCATTCTACGTAATGCCTCACATACCTCCCCCACACTCACATCCTGTTCTTCTTCACTCCTAAAAGATGGTATACCTCCCTGGCCAGTGCATGAAATTACCGCTTCCCTTTCTTCGTCGACATTTAAAAGTTCCTCCAAATATTCTCGCCGTCTACCCAAAACCACCATCTCCCCATCTACTAACGCCCCTACTCTGTTTTTAACTGACAAATCCATTCATTCTCTAGGCTCTCTTGACTTGTTTAACTCACTCCAAAATTTTTTCCTATTTTCATTAAAATTTCTTGACAGTGCCTCTCCCACTCTATCATCTGCTCTCCTTTTGCACTCTCTCACCACTCTCTTCACCTTTCTTTTACTCTCCATATACTCTACTCTTCTTATAACACTTCTGCTTTGTATAAACCTCTCATAAGCTAACTCTTTCTCTTTTATCACACCCTTTACTTCATCATTCCACCAATTACTCCTCTTTCCTCATGCACCACAAACTTCTGCCCCACATTCTAATACTACATTTTTAAAACTATTCCAACCCTCTTCAACTCCCCCACTACTCATACTTGCACCAGCCCACCTTTTTGCTAATAGTTGCTTGTATCTCACCTGAACTTCCTCCTCCTTTAGTTTATACACTTTCACCTCCCTCTTGCTTGTCATTGCCATTTTCCTCTTTTCCCATCTACCTCTTACTCTTACTGTAGCTACAACTAAATAATGATCCGATATATCAGTTGCCCCTCTATAAACGTGTACATCCTGAAGCCTACCCATCAACCTTTTATCCACCAATACATAATCTAACAAACTACTTTCATTACGTGCTATATCATACCTTCCATATTTATTTATCCTCTTCTTCATAAAATATGTATTACTTATTACCAAACCTCTTTCTACACATAGCTCAATTAAAGGCTCCCCATTTTCATTTACCCCTGGCACCCCAAATTTACCTACTACTCCCTCCACAACATTTTTGCCCACTTGAGCATTGAAATCCCCAACCACAAGTACTCTCACACTTGGTTCAAAACTCCCCACGCATTCACTCAACATTTCCCAAAATCTCTCTCTCTCTCTCCTCTACACTTCTCTCTTCTCCAGGTGCATATACGCTTACTATAACCCACTTTTCACATCCAACCTTTATTTTACTCCACATAATCCTTGAATTAATATATTTATAGTCCCTCTTTTCCTGCCATAACTTATCCTTCAACATTATTGCTACTCCTTCTTTAGCTCTAACTCTATTTGAAACCCCTGACCTAATCCCATTTATTCCTCTCCACTGAAACTCTCCCACCCCCTTCAGCTTTGTTTCACTCAATATACAGTACTGGGAAATTATTAATATTGGAAACAACACTGATTTACAGTTATCCTAAGTTAAATATACATTAACCATCTATGTATGGTATGTCTATAACAATTATACTTGTTGAAACCATTGTACAAATTTATTTTAGTCTTTAAATTTATAGATTATGTGAATAAAGCTTAACACTAATTATAATAACAATGCAAACAAAACTGCATCATGTTGCTGAGTACCAGTTAATAAAAAATAAAACTTTAGACACTATTATTATATTAATGGGGAAATGCAGAACACCTACGGGTCATAATGCTCCAAGAAAATGCCATTAAAATATTTATTTAATTCTTGCTGTATATGCTAATATATGCACTGCCTTACAACCAGAGCAAGATTCTTATTTAGTTCAAAATCATCCAGAGATATTACAGAAAATTCATCATTATTAAATATTTTTCATTTGCACTTTAACCCTTAAACTGTCCAAACGTAGATCTAAGTTCACTCGTGTAGCGCTCCGAAGGTAGATTTATGCTTTTTTTTACTTAAGAAAGCACGTAAAATCAAACATAGATATGCGAGTGTATGTAGATCTATGTTTGGACAGTTTAAGGGTTAAAATAGTTAATTAATAATAATTATTATTATTATTTATATTTAGAAAACCATACAAATATTTTACATACATTAACAATTTGTGCAATGGTTCTCAGGGATCACAGATGATTTGACATACTACATTGGTATGCTATGTAATAGGATAACTCAATAAAATCAAACTAAATTAATTCCACTGGAGTTAGCATACAGGAGTGGTATACTATTATGGCTTAACACAGGCTATTTCAACTTTTTTTTTTTCATATTTCTTATATGGTGTCCCAACAGTCAAGTAATAAAGCACCAGACTGTAGTAAAGGGCACACGTGCACTTATTAAAATATTTAATAAGAAAACATCATGACACAAGTGGTTTCTTCAGTCTTGAAATAACTTATAGTGAAATATTTCCTTATTGAATGCCTTAATCAGTGCATACATGTCTTTCACCTATAACTTGTTAAGAAAGGACAAAATTTGTTGGAGTTTTTAACTGGGGGGAAGGTTAGCTGCCAGGATAACCCAAGAAAGACAGTGCGTCATCGAGGACTGTTCGTCTTATTTCCATTGTGGTCCTTCAGGCTTGTCCCCCAGGATGCGACCCACACCAGCTGACTAACACCCAGGTACCTACTTACTGCTAAGTGAGCAGGGAATAAAGATGTAAGGAAACATGCCCAACATTTCCACCCTGCCAGGGATCAAACTGCAGACATTCAGTGTGAGAGGCGAGAACATTGCTAACAAAACTAGTTCCACATAAAACCATAATAACAACTTAACCCTAGTGAAGTATACTCCTACAAATAGTCTTCATCTGTTATACCCGGGTATGCTCTATCTTATGAGGATAAATATTAAAATATAATCAACTAAATTAGAATTTATCATTAATAGTATCGAGGAACACGTAAAGTAACAATCACCTAAGTGAACAAGAAGCTTATTACAATTCTGTTTGATGACACAACCATGAATACCTCACTAGGGTTAAAAGGCTGTAAAAGGAAGTTTATTCATGTACAGGTACACGTAAGTATAATTATTAAAGAGAAACAATAAAAACATGTAAATTACCTAGGATAACCCCCAAAAAAGTCAAAGTGGCTTATTTCCTAACTATATTTAAGTAAATGCTACAGCAATTTAGAAATATTTAATTATCTCAATTATTGTATATTATAAAAACTTAATAGGCTTAGTTTGTATTAACTAATTATTATTATAATCAAGGGGAAGCGCTAAACCCGTAGGATTATACAGCACCTGTGAGGGGATTGGAAAGTATTCAGGGATAATTCAGGGAATTGGAGCACAGATCCAGTTCCCTAGATCAAGAGCCCCTCACCAGCATCAAGAACCTTCCTTGAGGGGTGTATTAACTAAACTATACAATACTCTTACATTAGAAACCTAGTATAAATGACATAGATATATTAACAAGCACTAACAATGACTTTATAAACATCTCATACATGTGATACATATTTTAACATTCACCACAATAATGTAAAAAAAAGTTTGACATTTGGTCATCAAGAAAGTCCATCTTGCCTTTCATAAACATAACACTCTGACGGCATTTAGGTTGATTTTGTACACCATCTTCCTGTTCCTCTTTGCTTCTCTGCCTCCTCTTTGAGGGCGACCTGGGCATTTTATACGATGAACAAGAGGAAATAATGAGGTAAAAATGGACGCTGGTAGCCTCCTCTTCTTGCCCGCCAAATAATGTAAATAAATCCAAGTTTGGCGCGAAAAATGTGTTTTTCCTCTGTTATACGGAATAACATTAAGTAATAATAATAATAATAATAATAATAATAATAATAATAATAATAATAATAATAATAATAATAATAATAATAATAATAATTAACTTTATTTCTACCAGTACATGTACAAGGTATACAGGTCTAGCTGACATCAATGATAATAAGTCATTTTGTCTGACCTATTTTGGGATATACTTGGTAATCTATACATATTCAGCTATATACGATTATTTATGTAATTGTATATGTATACCTGTACATGAATGAACATACTTATTTACTTACTAATTTCGGGATGCGACCCACACCAGTCTACTAACACCCAGGTACCTATTTTACTGCTAGGTGAACATGGACAGCAGGTGTTTTAAGGAAACACGTCCTAATGGTTCCACTCGTATTTCCGGAAAATAGGAGCCATGCTCTTTGGCACGAAAAGTAAACTGAAAAGGGTAAATAATTTTAATGTCCAGTGTAATTGGGACTCCATCACTTCAGTATCATCAGTGAAATATCTGGGAATCCCCTTTGACCCATGCATGACAGGAGAATTGATAAGGAACAATGTAGTAAAGAACGTGAATGGCAGACTAAGTTCCTCTACAGACAGGCACAGGGTCTACCTGAGGGACTGACCACCTCAAAACTTCAAGGATGATGGACTGATTACATCGTCTTCAAGTCTCTTCTGCTTCTATCAACTTTTCTGTACTCGACTGAAGAAGCCTACTGTGTAGGCGAAACGTTTCGAAATAAAGATACCTAACTGTTGCATATGTGTCTTACCTACAACCTGTCGGTATTTTATACCATTTTAATGTCCACAGTGTCTACCTACTGAGGCTCCCAGGACTTTATGTGTAGCTCTTGTAAGATGCCATGTAGACTATTTTTGCTCTTCATGGTACTCTGGTGGCTAAGCTGCGAGGATAGAAACATTAGGTGTGTTTCTTTACACCGGTTGTCTAGGTTTACCCTCGCTTCACATCAGGTTCGTCCCGGCGAGGATAGAAACATTAGGTGTGTTTCTTTACACCGGGTGTTTACCCATCAGTAAAATGGGTGTCTGGGTGTTATTGGACTGGTGTGGGTCGCATCCTGGGACAAAACTGACCTAATTTGTGGGAAATGTTCAGCATAACAAGGGACTTTCTATACAGTAGTATGTCACTTATGTCAGCTATGGTCTGTATACCTTGTACATGTACCTGTAGAAATAAAGATAATATTATTATTACAAATCACCCAGAACGAAATGGTAAGACTCCTGCTGGACCTGGGTCCAAGAGAGCATGTCTGCCAGGATGAATTACAAAAACTGAATGTGATGAATGTTGAAGACAAGAGTAAAGCAACTGAAGTTAAATCACGTTTATAAAATTTCTCACAAGTAGTGACCAAAATATCTTGCTGCCAAGTTTGTCAAGGCTGGGAACCAAAACAAGTATTGTACTAGGGAGTGACCACGGTACTGTGGTACGTACCACGGTATGTGGTCAGGCTTCAAACACCTTTTATTGTACAGAAATAAAGAAGTGGAACGGATGGCCTGTACAAGACGAGTCAAAGTCAGTCATAACACGAGCCAGTTCACGAAGACAGCTAATAGGTACCTGATGAATGAAGCGACAGAGAGGGAGGAAACTGATTTCATATATAGATAACTTTCATGCACCTGTTATTCTATGCTGATCCTCTCTTTAATGTTAATACAAATAACTAATTTGACCTTACCTGTTTTAACTTTTAAGGTTTAAATAGTAAGACAGTACAAGGACCACAATGGAAATAAGTCTGTCTGGCTTTTTTGGGGATTATCCTACTAATTTACACATATGTTACTATGTATGATAATTATACTTATGTGTACCTATACCTAAATAGACTTACACTTCAATAAATGTCTTAAGACAGTAATGGTAAGACAGAAAGTCTGCCTTCACAGCCAGCCAGAAAAACAAAATTACATATTTGTACAATAAACGTATATGATGAGAGCACAAACATAAGTAAGTAAGTAAGTAAGTAAGTAAGTTTATTCAGGTATACACAAATACAGTTACATAGAATTATCATACATAGCAGCATATGTGTAGAGAACCTAGGATAACCCAAAAAAGTCAGACAGAGTGACTTATTTCCATTGGGATCCAGACAATAAGACAAAATAAGACAGAGATCAAAGAATCCAATGGACATATTACTGTCTTCATTGTATTGTGCATAATGTACTACATATGTATACTTACAACATATATTTTATGTGTCCTCAGAATCATTGTACAAATTTAAGCTAATGTATGTAAAATAATTTGTATATTTCCCGAGTAAACCCAATGTGGGTTATTTCCATAAGAATTATTCGTATTTTTAACCCGGGGGAGAGTTAGCCACTTAGAATAACCAGAGAAAATTAGTGTTTCATAGAGGACTGTCTTATTACTGTGCCCCGTGGCCTGGTAGCAAAAGCTGTAGCTTCACACGGTGAGCGTCCGGGTTCGATTCCCGGCGAAGGGGTGGAAACATTGGACGTGTTTCCTTACACCTGCTGTCCATGTTCACCCATCAATAATAATGGGTAACTGGGTGTTAGTGGACTGTTGTGGGTCGCATCCTGGGACAAAACTGATCTAATTTGCAGGAAATGTTCAGCATAACAAGCGGCTTTCTATATAATAGTATGTCATTGATGTCATTGATATTATTATTATTATTGTGGTCCTAAAATTTTGTATTTCGGGGTGCTACCCACACCAGTCGACTAACGCCCAGGTACCTGCTTACTGTTAGGTGAATAGTGACAACAGGTGTAAGGAAACATGCTCAACATTTTCACCCGTGCCGGGGATTGAACCGTGGACAGTGTGAGGCGAGTGCGTTACCTACCAAGCCACGGAACTTGAGCTCTCCTACCCAGAAAGCTACCCTCAACAATCGGCTAACACTCAGAAATACCTACTTACTGCTAGGTGAACATGGGTAACAGATTAAGTAAGTTTATTCAGATGTACACAAATACAGCTACATATATATATATATATATATATATATATATATATATATATATATATATATATATCTTTCTTTCAACACACCGGCCGTATAGGCGGGGTGGCCCAAAAGGAAAAACGAAAGTTTCTCCTTTTACATTTAGTAATATATACAGGAGAAGAGGTTATATATATACAACACGCATGGCTTATATATATATATAAGAACTAGAAAGAAAATAGAAGAAAACCCAGATATATATATATGTAGGTAATTTGGTAGCGATGGATAATGGCAGGACCTGGATGCATAAAGAATCACACACAAAGTGGGAGTTGTCACAGCTGCTCTTTGCTGATGACACACAGAATGAGGTCCTTGACGTGCTGTTGGAGTGTGAGCAAAGTAACATTTATGAAGGGATTCAGGGAAACCGGCAGGCCGGACTTGAGTTCTGGAGATGTACAGTGCCTGCACTCTGAAGGAGGGGTGTTAATGTTGCAGTTTTAAAAACTGTAGTGTAAAGCACCCTTCTGGCAAGACAGTGATGGAGTGAATGATGGTGAAAGTTTTTCTTTTTCGGGCCACCCTGCCTTGGTGGGAATCGGCCGGTGTGATAATAAATAAATAAAAATAAATATATACATATATATATATATATATATATATATATATATATATATATATATATATATATATATATATATATATATATATATATATATATATGTAGGTAATTTGGTAGCGATGGATAATCCTGGATGCAACACACAGGTCCTCGTGGGGGGGGGCACATCCGGAAGTTAAAGACATAGATGAGCCGTAGAGATGTCAGGAACTATTTCTTCAGCCTCAGGGTGGTCGGGAAGTGGAATGGCTTCGATTTTGTAATGGAGGCAGACTTCATGCATTGTTTCAAGAATTAGTACGATAGGGCCCACGAGGCTGGGAGGGAATGAATCTGGCAAGCAACAAGTTGAGAAGCGGGACCAGGAGCTAAGACTCAACCCCTGCAACCACATATAAATAAGTACATAAAGATGAGTACACATTTCTGACAACTTATAAATACCACAGAGCTTTGCTATAAATGATATATCATATATATTATAAATTCAGTTTAAATTCTATATTCCTTTTAAAAGAATATTTACTAGTTTTGAAAATTCTATTACCTGGAGAGAGTTCCGGGGGTCAACGCCCCCGCGGCCCGGTCTGTGACCAGGCCTCTATAAGGTTAAGGATAGATTTATTATTTAAGAAGAGGTGCAGCTCCAAGCCCGGATAGCTCAGTCGGTAGAGCATTAGGCTTTTAACCTAAGGGTCCAGGGTTCGAGTCCCTGTTCGGGCGATTAGTTTTACAAACAACACAAGTGTTCAAAACATGTGACATTATCTACACCGAGTTTGTGCATAAATAAAAACTAACTAAAGCTAAATTCTGTTTCCCTGGTAAAGACAGTGATACATACATGTGTAATGTAAGGAGACAACCGCAGCAGCACCAGTTATAAAGAGGACAGGGCAGGGTACTGTCCTACTGTTGCTTCATTAAGTTTATTCAGGTATACACAAATGCAGGTATATAGATTATCATACATAGCAGCATGTGGGTAGAGAACCTGGGATGACCCAGAAAAAGTCAGAGTGACTTATTCAAGGATTTGGAAGTATCCCCATTCTTCAGGCGAGCCTGGTTACAAGTCTGTTCCTACCTGGAGGTTATTCCTGGGATCAACGCCCCCGCGGTCCGGTCCACGACCAGGACTCCCGGTGGATCAGGGCCTGATCAACCAGGCTGTTACTGCTGGCCGCGCGCAGTCCAACGTACGAACCAAAGTCCGGCTGAATAAAAAAAAATGCAAATGGGGTTCTTTTAAAGCCAGAGACCAACATTCTCATCATTCTTAATCATAAACTCAATTCACAAATTACGTACCACTCAATGTCTTTCATTAGTTGCTTGTAGATGCTTGTGATTAGAAAAATCTTTGAGAGGTCAGTCTTAGAATTAAAAGCAATTTGTGCCCGCAGTTACCAGGCTTCATACAATAGAGAGGAATGTTCTAGCTGGTCCAGTGGCTAACGCGACGGTCTGGAGTTTTGAGACTTTTTGATCGCGGGTTCAAACCCCGCCCGTGGTATGGTTTGAGAGGAATGTGCATCATTACAGAACTACTTTCATCACCGTGCACAATAACATCTTCCTTCATCTTAACTCTACCTGTGATGCTGCAAGCAAGTTAGGTTAGGTAATGTTTGTCAGGAAACAGGACAAGTATTTCCTGACGTGGGTTGTAGTCATGTAATGCAACCAGCCATGTTATCCTACCTGGAGGGTGTTCTGGGGGTCAACGCCCCCGCGGCTCAGTCCTTGAGCAGGTATGCTCCAGGCCACCCGCTGGATAAGGGCCTGACCAACCAGGCTGCTACTGTTGGTCCCACGTAGTCCAACGTACGAACCTGTATATGGATCCAATTTAGACATTAGGGCCGCGTAAATAACCGGTTTCCACCCATTAATTAAACTGAATTCTTCGTTATAACACTTACACTCAGATGTATCTGTCTTAATCGTGTCTACACGTAAAGTAAGTTTATTTATGTATACAGGTATACATAAGTATAATTATCATACATAGTAATATATGTATAATTTACCTAGGATAACCACCCCAAAAAAGTCTAAGTGAATTATTTACATTTGGGTCCTTGTAATATCTTATTATTTAAAGCCTGTCTCTAAGATAGTAGAAATCAGTCATCAAACATCTAAGTAACTCACCAATGCTTGTTTCAGAAGCCAGTCACCTGTAGGGTAAAATTGTAAATAACTGACAGATTTCACTTTCTGTGGTTCCCTCAAGGCATTGACTTTCAAGTGCTTAATAGAACTGATAACGTGGTGTGTGTGTGTGTGTGTGTGTGTGTGTGTGTGTGTGTGTGTGTGTGTGTCCACCTTGTCAATTCCTCTCAGTATTTTGTATGTCGTTATCATGTCCCCCCTATCTCTCCTGTCCTCCAGTGTCGTCAGGTTAATTTTCCCTTAACCTCTCCTCGTAGGACATACCTCTTAGCTCTGGGACTAGTCTTGTTGCAAACCTTTGCACTTTCTCTAGTTTCTTTACGTGCTTGGCTAGGTGTGGGTTCCAAACTGGTGCCGCATACTCCAATATGGGCCTAACGTACACGGTGTACAGGGTCCTGAACGATTCCTTATTAAGATATCGGAATGCTGTTCTGAGGTTTGCTAGGCGCCCATATACTGCAGCAGTTATTTGGTTGATGTGCGCTTCAGGAGACGTGCCTGGTGTTGTACTCATCCCAAGATCTTTTTCCTTGAGTGAGGTTTGTAGTCTCTGGCCCCCTAGACTGTACTCCGTCTGCGGTCTTCTTTGCCCTTCCCCAATCTTCATGACTTTGCACTTGGTGGGATTGAACTCCAGGAGCCAATTGCTGGACCAGGTCTGCAGCCTGTCCAGATCCCTTTGTAGTTCTGCCTGGTCTTCGATCGAGTGAATTCTTCTCATCAACTTCACGTCATCTGCAAACAGGGACACATCAGAGTCTATTCCTTCTGTCATGTCGTTCACAAATGCCAGAAACAGCACTGGTCCTAGGACTGACCCCTGTGGGACCCCGCTGGTCACAGGTGCCCACTCGCCACGTACCATGACTCGCTGCTGTCTTCCTGACAAGTATTCCCTGATCCATTGTAGTGCCTTCCCTGTTATCCCTGCTTGATCCTCCAGTTTTTGCACTAATCTCTTGTGTGGAACTGTGT